>NW_026634332.1:0-62370 GCF_024868665.1 Triplophysa rosa | reverse complement strand
TTGGTGTAATTAAATGTTCCATACAAAGATTCAACTGTTTTGACATAATTTACTTCACCTTAGAATGAAATTAAACCAGGTCATTACCTTTATTTTTCAGAAAAGTTCAGTAACTAGATTTGCATTGTTGGAACACAGAATATTAGACCATGAACGACATGTTCCAGTTCATTCAATCCCATTTGACTCAAATGACTCGTTAAGTAGGGCGTATTCATTCAGTTCATTCAACCAATGAAACGCTCTGACAGGGCTCACACTCAAAGGCTATTGGCTCATGGCATGCCTCTTTGAAGTAAGCGCTGCACGGTCTTTGCTTGAGACAGCAATGAATGAGAAATAGCTTTCAAAAAGACATATTATATATATTGTATTACATTTATTTAGTCATGCAAACATGTTACATATTTGGTTGGAATGTACAGTTTGACTCACTTCATCACTTCTATAATCAGTAGAGGACAGCGCTGGTTTCTTTTGGCTGACTCTATGTTGCATTTCATGATATGCAGCAGCTCGTGTTAGCGGATAAGTTAACATTGGCATATAAAAACCTTTGTGCTGCCTTCGTAATGTGTTTCGGGGTGACTCGCCTGCAGTCGCGCTTCAAGTTTGCGGCGTTTTACTGGCGATCGTGAAGAAAATAAGACACACTGTTAACCGCGTGGAGACACAGAATACATGTGTGTGCTTCCCCTTCTCCCAGAGACTTCTCTCTACCGTTTATATGAGATGAGCACATGCGCGCAAACTGATGTCCACCAGGTGGGACAAGAATGTTTTACTCTCGTTTTTATTAGTTGACGAAAATGTCAGTATATTTTTAGTACAGTTTTCGTTATAATGCATTCATTTTTATTTAGTTATCGTCTCGTTTTCGTCAGTGAAAACATGTCGTTAACGAATACTTTTCGTCATAGTTTTCATCAAATTAACACTGTTGCTGGGACTCGAGTGGACTCGGGCATAAGTCCAATTCCGAACATGTTCGAGTACGAGTCGAGACCGAGTCAAAATGCACACAAGTCCATGAAAAGACCAAGACCATTAAAATAGGGTCTCGAGACCGAGTTCAAGACCGAGTCCGAGTCTCGAGACTTCAACACTGGCTAACACTAACACGACATGGTCCGTGTAACACTGCGCAGTTCTTTTTTCAATTTTCACCATCAAAATTAATCAAATGAAAATTGGTTTCAAACTTTCATTTTCAATTTTCATGGGTACTTCACAAATGGATAATTGTCTCTCAGTTTCATTTTCAATTATGCGTGTTTGGGTAATTGCTTCAGACTTTCTGATTTTCGAACAAACACAAAAATTACTTGTTTTTCTAATTTTGTTATAATTGTTGTGTAGTAACGCAGACGTTTACATTAGTTTAACGGGGAAGATCCCAGGGTTACCAGATTTGCATAAAAAACAAGCCAAAGCTAGCCGGAACACCGCGAGCTTAGAAAACTCAAATATTTTGCAACAGTGAAATGTCCTGGCAGATCGCAAGCCAGAAAAATTGCACACACAGGAAAACCCGTTACATAGAAACGACTTTCTACAATTGGATCTTTTTATAAATGTAATGGAGTAAAAAGTATGATATTTGTCTTTCAAATGTAGTGAAGTCACAAGTACTCAGAAAAAAATAATGGTTAAGTACAGTACAGATACTCAAAAAGTGTACTTTAATACAGTACTCAGGTAAATTCACTTTGTTACTGTCCACCTCTGCTTTCAAGTAGCAGAACAAAGGCCTACGTGAGGTTTTGGTAGAGGTCAAAGAACAAACAGTCTTTCAGAATGAATAATGTCTTGTGTTATTAAGAAGAGAAGATGTGCATGGCCTTGGAGCTGTGGATAAGAGTGAAACATATTATGGGGTGACGTAAATGAGACTGATGATTGGTGGAGAATGGAGAAGTAGGGGTATAAGAATGGAATGCAAAGAACAGCAGAGCTGTAAAAATACAGCATTTTTAAAGATAAATCTTGGTCTCATCTCTCAGAAAAGTTTCCACAACAGGCTACACAGAACACCACCTTCATAGTTTGAGAACTGTTAAAAAGAACTGCCCACTCAGGTAAATGAGCGCTCAAGATGGTGCCATGAACACACCCAACTGGCACCTGCGCCCCACCACATGCCTGATTTACTCTTACCGAATGTAGTTCCATCTGACAGCTGGATTCGCCAACCACTGCCTCAACACTGATCTACACTGACAGCGCGACCAGAACGAAAGGGGGTTGCCAACACCAGCAGAACATGGCTCCCACCAGAGCCTGAGCACCCAGATGACAAGAGCTGCTCTGCGCTGGACAAGCCATCCTCATGGTTGTCTTAAATCTCAAAAGGTAAGATGTTTTATACATGTATTTGGCTGTTTCACATGTGATGTGTATTGTATTGAGCAAGAATCATAATTTTGACGTTTACTTGCCATTAAGGAATATTTAGATTGATTGAATAATGATAAGGTCTAGCTCCAGTACTTTAGCTTTCATTGTCAAAAACGGAGTGCTCTTTACAGTATTCTGTGACAAAAAAATTTATGACGTAGTAATACACAAAAGGAGTTATAAGTATATATTTTTAATGTTTGCTAACATTTTAGCTAACACGCGATCATAAATGCCGTTTAATACATCACATGCTAATATACAGTATACAGGCTATACAGTATAAGAATGCGAGGTGCTTGTTACACACAAAGTTTATTGTAAAGATAAACATATACAGTTACCACACGAGCAAGCGAGTGTAATCATTGACAAAGCATATCATTTTATTCTTACAACAAAAATTAAGATGTTCTTAAGAAAATATTTGAATCGCACTTACGAACATACTTACGAACTTCCTATAATTTATCGTGAGAACAATCTTATATGTTGTCTTAAGACCAGTTTTGTGAATCCGGCCCCAGGTTCAGATTGCCACTGATACCCAGATCAGACAGAAACACCCACTCCAGGACTTAGATTATGCACAGAAGATTTGGAAACCCGAGCATACAAGCCCGACTCCATTCTCCGAACCAATCTCAGCCTGCCAAGTGGAAAGAACCAACTGAACAACGAGCAGTACGCTGGAGAAGTATATTTCTGTTAACTTGCAAACTGGGACGGGAACATCCCCTTGTGAGAGCGACACCTGCTTTCGGCCAGGAATCACTTCAGAATATGAGAAGGCCAGAAAGCATACTGTAACTGGCAAGGAACATGAGTGACAAGATTTGGTATCATAACTTTGCCCAGCCACGTGGGACAACCTCCCTTCTGTTGTCTAACGAACTTCTGACACACTTGACTGGACTAATGTCAACAGAAGTGAACTTCCTCCTCACAACCAAAACTGCAAAAGGGGGGGTCCCAGCTAATCAACGCCACTCCCCATGACACAGCACTACAGACATTTGCTTGGAGGCCAATCATGCCAACCCACCTGCGGTTTCATCCAGGACTGTTGTTGATACTGTACATCTCTGCAAAGATAGGATACGCCCTAACCAACGTGTTGCAAGAACCAGCAAAAGGGTGCAGGGCTTCTCTCCTTGTCATGGCTCTGCTTCTTTAGTCATGTTTTTCTTGGTCCTGTAGCAGAGCCATGGCAAAGCCTTAGGTTTTATGTGAGAAGACCATGAGATGTTTGTTTTTTGACATCTCATGTGTTTTCTCAGGTCTTGTCATTGGTCCCGCCCCTCTCGTTTCCTGTATTGTCTCCCTCTTGTGTCTTATGTTCTACACCTGCCCCTGCTCGTTATCCCTCGTTTGTCTTCTCTATTTATACCCTCATGTTTCTTTGTCTTGTGCCTTTGGATTGCGTTCTGTACGTATGTGTGTACCGTATCTCGTGTGTGTTTCATGCTTGTGTCTTCATGGATGTATCACCCTTGTCAAAGTAAGTCTAGTTTAGTGTTAGTCTATTGTAATCTTGTCCAGTGTTGTATTGGTCTCTGTTTATTTAGTTAGTGTATTCAGTCTTTGTTCCTGTGGTTCCCGTTCATCGTGTCTTGTTTTCCCCATCGTGGGTTTTTTTTTTGTTTTGTTTATTATTTTGTAAAATAAACATCTGTTAACCCCTTCACCACCGCCTGCCTGCATTTGGGTTCTCTTCTCGCCACGCCAGCCGTGACAGAGGGTCTCCCTGGGGCCGGATTGGCTGCCGGACTAGGGGCCGGCTGGAAGGCCGGCTGGAAGACCGGCTGGAAGACCGGCTGGACAGGGCTTGACGCCGGCTGAAAGGCCGGCTGGACAGGGTTTGATGCCGGCTGGAAGGCTGGCTGGACAGGGCTTGACGCCGGCTGGAAGGCCGGCTGGACAGGGCTTGACGCCGGCTGGAAGGCCGGCTGGACAGGGCTTGACGCCGGCTGGAAGGCCGGCTGGACATGGCTTGACGCCGGCTGGAAGGCCGGCTGGACAGGGCTTGACGCCGGCTGGAAGGCCGGCTGGACAGGGCTTGACGGCGGCTGGAAGGCCGGCTGGACAGGGCTGACGCCGGCTGGAACCGGCTGGACGCCGGCTGGATCACCGGACTGGACGCCGGCTGGATCACCGGCTGGACGCCGGCTGGACACCGGACTGGACGCCGGCTGGATCACCGGACTGGACGCCGGCTGGATCACCGGACTGGACGCCGGCTGGACACCGGACTGGACGCCGGCTGGATCACCGGACTGGACGCCGGCTGGATCACCGGACTGGACGCCGGCTGGATCACCGGACTGGACGCCGGCTGGATCACCGGCTGGACACAGACTGGACACAAAGACTGGACACACGACTGGACACAAGACTGGACACGGACTGGACGCCGGCTGCACCGGACTGGACGCCGGCTGCACCGGACTGGACACTGGACAGGCACCGGCGACACCGGACTGGACGCCGGCTGCACCGGACTGGACGCGGCTGCACCGGACTGGACGCTGACCGGACTGGCACTGACGGACTCGCAGCACCACCGGACTGGACGCCGGCTGCACCGGACTGGAGCCGGCTGGACACCGGACTGGACGCCGGCTGGACACCGGACTGGACGCCGGCTGGACACCGGACTGGACGCCGGCTGGACCACCGGACAGGACATCGGCAGCACCACCGGACTGGACGCCGGCTGCACCGGACTGGATGCCGGCTGCACCGGACTGGACGCCGGCTGGACCACCGGCCTGGGTGGTGCCCCCCTCCTCGGCTTCTTCTTCTTCGACCGGCCCACAGAACGTGTGGCCGGCTGCAGGGAAGCGATGGGGGACACGACTAGCTCCGTGTTGGAGGAGTCGGACGGGGAGTCCCACGACTCCCTCCGTCCACGCTTACCACGGAGGCTAGCTGGTGGTGCGAGGGGTGAGGCGGGTGGAGGTGCAGAGATCACCAGGGTAAGGGTGGCCAGGACGCGATCCTCCGGGACGGTAGCCAAGGGAGTGGATACCCAGTCTGGCACTAAAGGCCAGGGATCATCCCGGTTGACCACGTACCTGATCATGTCACCCAACCACAGGGAACTCAACATCTCCACCTCGGCCCGCTTGAGAGGCTCAGTGAGGCAGCAGTTAAAAATTACCTTGAGCTCTGCCTCACCGAACTCAGTCTCCCCCGCAGCAGCCACAAACTCCCGGGCGAAGTCTCTGACCTCGCGATCCCTCTACCGAAGCCCAAACAACCTACAAGTCTGGCGGGCTCGAAGGGAACCGTTCATGCCTGCTGGGTTCGTTATGGCCTTTGGATTCTGTCACGGCTGGCATGAAGACACAAGCATGAAACACACACGAGATACGGTACACACATACGTACAGAACGCATTCCAAAGGCACAAGACAAAGAAACATGAGGGTATAAATAGAGAAGACAAATGAGGGATAACGAGCAGGGGCAGGTGTAGAACATAAGACACAAGAGGGAGACAATACAGGAAACGAGAGGGGCGGGACCAATGACAAGACCTGAGAAAACACATGAGATGTCAAAAAACAAACATCTCATGGTCTTCTCACATAAAACCTAAGGCTTTGCCATGGCTCTGCTACAGGACCAAGAAAAACATGACTAAGGAAGCAGAGCCATGACACTCCCTTTATGCTCAAACAGGATGGAAAGGATGAAAGGTACCCAGGTTGAGACTATGGATGTAACGATTACCGGTTTTATGATAAACCACGATTAAAAACGTCCAACAGTTAGTAGCCTAATATCATGTCATTTTTCATTAAACCCTACCAACTTATCACTACTAACGGTAACTACTGTCCCGCATCAGCCAAAGTTAGCAACAGCATAACAGACGCTTTATGAAACGTGTGTTTCACAGAAGAGGTGAACTTTTAAAAAACAAAGACTTTGGCACACGAAATAATGGTAAAAACGTCTAATTTTCTGTTATACAGCGGGCTAAGCTTTTAAGGTTTCTTGGCTGTCGCTCAGCAACTTGAAGTTTTAGCCTCCTTCACATATTTTCTATAGGATTAATAGCATTAATGTCTGGAGACTGGCTAGGACACTTAATGTGCTTCTCCTTGAGCCACTCCTTGGTTGTCTTGGCGATATGTTTTGGGTCTTTGTCATGTTGAAGGCCCATCCACGAGCCACCTCCAGTGTTCTGATTGAGGGGAGGAGGTTCTCGTCCAAGACTTTACGGTACATGGCCCCGTCCCTTAGCCCCTCAATGCGGTGAAATCATGTACATGATATCATGTATCATATAAGAAAAAGACCCAAAGCATAATGGGTCTCATTCACTAAGCATGTGTACGCACAAATTTGTCCGTGAAACCTGCATACGAACGCTTTCACGAACAAATCATGATTCACAAAAACTTTTGTACTAAAATTTATTCTAAATATAAGAGAAAAAATAGGAACAGTTGAAAGCACACTTACACGAAAATCAACAGTCTCTTTCTTTCTTTTTTTCTCTCTCCCTCGCTCTCTAGATTCTCTCTCTCTAAGACAAAATGACAAAATGCATGTTTCATCTTAGGATAATAGTTATATATAATTACACGTAGATGTATATTTATTTTTTAAATTATTTCATCATATACAGTGAAAGAATAATAAAAGCTGTGTTAGATTATGGCTCGAGCTGCGAGGTTTCCCTGAATAGCAGTGCTTTCACAGCCGGCTAACGAGAACTCTGCAAACTGCGTGTCTATATAAAATGTGTTTTATTGTGTATGAACTTACTTTGAGGACTTTGCACTTGGAATTACTTGCGAGAGCACGTCTGTTGAGAGCGTCACATGGGGTTGCCTGGAGTAACTTTGACTTAAGTGACGACAGGTGGTAAAGGAAAAGTTAGGCGGAAAGCCCTAATATGGGGATGGACTGGGTGTGTTTTATGCAAATGACTAAACTTGTGCATGCGGCCGCTCATTTAGATTACTCCAAATTCACTAACATTAGGACGAGGTTAAGAACAAATTCATGTACGTACGCACGTGTTGTGAATTAGGCGGAAAGTTTTCGTGGGAGGTTCAAATGTGCGTATAAATATGAAAAATCTAATAAATTATTAGTGAATGAGACCCAATGTTTCCAACACTGTGCTTGACTGTAGACATTTACATTTATTCATTTGGCAGACGCTTTTATCCAAAGTGACTTACAAGTAGGAGAGCATATAATCATTTTTTCAACACGCTAAACAGTACCGTTAGTTTACAAGGCCATGCTACTAGGAGGATCAAAGCTGGAGTAAGCAAGGGAGAGAATGAACAACAAGATTTTAAAGACACAAGATATAGACAGTTATTGGTTAGTCAAATAAATGCGGAACAGGTATGTTTTAAGCTGTTTTTTGAAAATTGCGAAGGATGCTGCAGTTCGGGTGGAGGCTGGCAGTTCATTCCGCCACAGGGGAACCAAATGAGTAAAGGTTTTTGCAAGCGATTTGGTGCCTCACTGTGATGGAACAACCAGGAGTCGCTCATTTTCAGACTGAAGAAATGTAGAGATTTTGTTCTTGGGGTCATAGTCAGCATTTCTCTCCCTCCAAAAATGGACAGTCAATTTTGGTCCCATTTGATCAAAGCCTTTTCTGAATCATTTTGATATTCATTGTCAGACTTCTTGAGCAGGAGGACCTTGCGCGTGCTTCAGGATTTTAAGTTATTGTGGCATAGAGTTAACAATGGTTTGCTTGGTAACTGTGGTCCCAACTGCCTTGAAATCCTTAACAAGCTTCTTCCGTATAGTTCTGGGCCGATCTTTAACCTTTCTCATGATCATCTTTAGCCCATTGTGGAAATCGTGCATGAAGCTCCAGACTAAGGGCAATTGATGGTTATTTCATATTTTTAGTTATAGTTATAGTTTCATTTCCAAACATTCCAAAAAAGTTGTCTCTTTCTCACCAAGATTATTTCTGTAGCCCATTTCAGGTTTGTGCAGGTCGACAAAATTGTTCCTAACATCCTTTGGGTCTTGACCATGGTGGAGGAGAGGTTGAAATGGAAGATACAGATTCTGTTGGCAGGCATATGAAAGTGACCTATTTGTCAGATATGGTGACCCATACCTGAAATGTGACCTCTGCATTTAACCCATCCAGTGACTAGCAAGTCGTGAACACAGGTACACCTGGAGCAGTGGGCAGCTATCACTGCAGCACCCGGGGAGCAAGTGGGGGTAAGGTGCATTGCTCAGTCGTTACCCGCCGGCCATGAGAAACGAACCAGCAACCTTCTGGTCACGAGTCCGACTGTCTATCCATTAGGCCACGACTGCCCATAACAAGCTGACATTAGGAGTTGTGTTCTGTATATAGGACTGAAGCCAACTGAGAGGTCTACGCTCCACCTTTTGAGAGACTACAGCATCTTTAGCCACCTCTGGGGGAGCTACAGCGTCTATGGCCACCTCTATGGGAACTACCATGTCTACTTCCATTTCTGGAGAAGCTGCAGGAAAATTCCCTTCGCGATCGAGGAAATCCCCAAATTCCCCAAATGTCAGGTCCCTAATTCTCCGTAATTCTCTAATTCTCAACCAGTTGAGGGACGAATCAAAGGCATAGTTAAATAGGTCCTTGAGAGCCACATCGTTGAACCTCAGTCACTCTGCAGCATTGCTGAACTCCAGGGCAAACTTCCTCAGAACAGTCCCTTGTTGATGGAGAGAGCTCAATGCTCTGAACTGGAGCATGCGTTCTTAGAGTAGCTGGAGAGAGCAGAGGCTGGTGGATGGCGTGAGCCCTTCTTCTTTACCCTTATTGGCCAGTTCTTTCTGTCAGGGTTGCTGGTGAACGGATGAGGTGAGGTCAGAGTTGCAGGACTAAATGGGCATATGTTAGTAAAAAAACTACGCTATGGGCCAAAACACAACTGGCAACTGTACTGGGTAAAGCAAGACAGGACCATGCAAGGTACACAACAGGTAAAATCAGTAGCGAAATGGCACAGGACTACAAATACAAGGAGAATTAATAAGGCAGCAAACAAGCCAGATTACAAGAGATAGCAGGTTAAGCAACTGAACCAATAATCAGGTAACAATACGGGCAGGGTCAAGACAATAGACATGAGAGGGAAGCCATGTGCTTACACAAACAAAACAAAAACACAAGTACATAGACAAGTGAGTGCACAGAGAAGGGCAAGACAATACAGGAGAGTCAGGGCTCCTTCACAAAACCAAGACTAAACTTGACTGAGGAGACAGAACCCTGACACTGTCATTTGTGGAGCTGGCTCGCATGAACATTTGTTGAACAGAAACAACTTTAGAAAATTAGTTTCAACTGAAGAAATTCAAGTATATGCTATGAAAAGACATTTGAGTGAGTAAATAACCAGAGGTGGGTAGTAACGCACTACATTTACTTCGTTACATTTACTTGAGTAACATTTTGGAAAATATGTACTTTTTAAGTAAAATTAAAAGTGTGTACTTTTACTTATATGTACTTTATTTATAGAAAATCTGTACTTTTACTTCGTTACATAACTTACATTGCGTGACGTTCCTTCGTTCCTTCATTTTAAAATATGCTTTTTAAAACGCGTTGTTTATTTCAAGGTTGTCGTCTCTTTTTACGGACATTCCCGAGTGATCGATTCTTTTGAGTCGATTCTTTTGAAAGCATTAATTGAACATTAGCCTATTCAAAAACCATTTGAATAGGCTAATGAATCAGTTCAAATGATTTGTTCAGTTCGCAGCACGATCTGAATCATCTGAAGCAGGATTACTCACTCCTCGTAGCGCGAAACTTAAGAACACGCAGAACACAAAGAGCGTTGGATGAAGTGGATATTAATCTATATCTATACAATCAAAACTGCAAATGTGTCAAATTGTTTGCCAGCAATGATAAATGACCGCCTTATGCGCGCAACCGCGCGACCTGTTCGTCAGACACAGCAACATGCGCGTTACCTGTCAGACACAGAGACGTGGGCTTGCAGAAATATACATTTGAAGAACAGAAGGAAGAAAACTTGTTGATGGGCGTGTGGTTCACTGTTTACTGTTTGTTTACAAGTAAGAGCGTTTCACAACACACACGTGACACAACACGAGAAAACATGAACATTGTTCAAAAATGAGTGTTTCATTTAAGAGAGCACTGCAGATGTTCTAGATCATCTTAGGAAATGCTCTGAGTTTAGTTCATGCTTTAGTTTGACATGGTCTATTATTCTAAATAAGTTGTGTAAACTACATTGACATCAGGACTAGATGAAATATACAGAAATGCTAGTCTCTTCTGTGTTTGTCTATTCTTTAGTCTCTCTAGTATATTGCAAAGATAACTACTTATGATAATTAAAAATATTGAATAAAATGTAATATTAAAACATTGGCATTAATATTAATTTTATGTAGTAGGCCTATATAATCAGATACAAAGTAACTAAGTAACTAGCTACTTGAGTAGTTTTTTCATTGCATACTTTTTTACTTTTACTCAAGTAATTTTTAAACTAGTGACTTTTACTCTTACTTGAGTAACAATTTCTCTAGTTACTTGTACTTTTACTTGAGTAAAGATTTTGGCTACTCTACCCACCTCTGTAAATAACAAAATGTTATTTTCGTTAAACCATTTCCTAATATCTGCATCATCCAAACAGTAAGTTTATAAATAAAGGGAGTAGAAAAGGTTTACTATTGAAGCTGACCTGTGCCAGAGAGGTGGAGTGTGATTGGGAGGTCTCTGAGCTTGGTTTGTCTGCTGGCTGCGATCCTTGACTTGACATACATTTGTAGCAGCTCCATGAATACACTCTCTTGCCCAAAACGCATGTCTCTTTACGCTGAAGACACTGGCAATGGTACAAGTGACCACAGCTACAGATAAAATGACAATTAAAGCAAAGAGATTACTATGTTACCATCATATCCAGTGTGGCAATTCAATGTCACATTGGGCTCACTGTAAACGGAATCTGCTTTGATATACCAAATAAAGTGAAGAGATTGTGTAGTGCACAGTGTGTGTTTGTGCAGTGTTTTACCTGAAAATAATAATCTCCTCTTCACTTTCCTGTGGTCTTTTGTAATGTTGTAAGCAGATATTGCAGTGGTCCTGTCGGGGGTAGAGACCTCTACTAACAGCTTTACGAAGATGTGACAGAGACCAGTGAAGATCAGTATTCAAAAGATTGGTGGTTGTCTCTAACAATGTCTAAGGGAAAGAAAGGAGAAAATATTTAAAGATTGGTTATCATGCTATGTCATGCATTCTGACTTCTTTACAATGTTAAACGTGCTGGATTCTCATGCTTAACATGGTCAACGTGTTAAAAAACAAGTTGGACATATGACATAGTATTTCTGTACTTGATACACTCCCCCAGCACTCCAACTTATTTAGGAACTTTTTTATAATTCTGGATCCCTGTGTCGTCAAAGGGATCCTATTCCTTTTATTGGCCATTCTCCTGGAAAAGCACGGCAAGGCAAACGAAAGAGCCCGCCCACGAGCCAACCGCCGAGCGAGACCCGCTTACCATCAAGATTATCTGCGCTGAATAAAGATGGGCTGCGCTGCAGCTTGTTACTCTTGTGATAGTGAAGTTTAGGTGTGTCTGTTTGTTCACGGCATTTCAGTGATGGATGTTATATAAACGTGGATATAATGCTGGATTTGGAGATTTTTGTTTTGTTTTAATTATTAATAAAAGTCTTGTTAACCCCTTACTCGCTGTCTTTGCCTGGGTCCTCTGTCCCTGCTCACCCCGATCCTTGACACCTGGTTTAAGCTAATCCCTGTCTGGGAAGCCGCCCCTGTATGTTTCAAGTCGTTAATATTCTATGTCCAGAAAATAAATGCTTGTTTAACAACATAGTGACATTGATCAGTTACGTGGCAAAGCTAGACTTTTCACTGCATACTCTTTGACTCTTGACGGAAGCACAGAGAAAACTGATAATACTCAGCTGGCTATTTTCAATAGGGGCCATGTAACGGTCATACTGATTTGCCTTATTTAACATTAGAAAGGTCAGACCCTATCTCACTGAGCATGTGGCACATCTCCTTGTCCAGGCCCTTGTAATCTCGAGGTTGGACTACTGCAATGCTCTCCTTGCTGGTCTTCCTGCAAAGGCTATCAAACCACTCCAGCTGGTTCAGAATGCAGCAGCACGCCTCGTCTTCCAAGAGCCCAAAAGGGCTCATGTGTCACCCGGTTTCATCTCTCTCCACTGGCTACCGGTTGAAGCCTGTATCAGATTAAAATCACTAACACTTGCCTACAGGACTATCACTGGATCTGCACCAGAATACTTTCACACCCTCCTACACTCCTACACCCCATCAAGAACCATGCGTTCAGCAAACGAGCAGCATCTTGTATTGCCTTCTCAAAAGGGCAGTAAATCGCTTTCCCGTTCATTCTACTTCACAACTCCTTCCTGGTGGAACATTTTTCCCAACTCAGTCCGGTCAACCTCTTCACTCACAACATTCCAAAACTACTCTTCTTCTGTGACTACTTGACAGGCAAATGAGAAAAAAAAAACTAACCCTCTCTCTTTCTCTCAACAGGTATTGTTCTGGCTTTTTTGGAAACTAATAACTTGGTATTAGCACCTATTGTATTATTGCTCCTGTATGACATATCGCTTTATTGCTCCCCGAACTCTCTGTAGGTCGCTTTGGATAAAAGCACCTGCTAAATGACTAAATGTAAATGTAAATATATCCTTGGGCACCAAAGCCAAGGATCTATTTTAGCAGCTTTACGATACAATTCAGCGCGCTGGTTCGCCATGATACAGACTCGTAGGAATTACCACTGATGGTTCCCCGTCTATGACAGGCAAAAGAAAATGGACTGGTAGAACTGGTAAAAAAAGTTAGAGGAGGAGAATGCAGAACCAGCAGATGCACTTTACACCAACAGGCAGCACATGCTTAAAATATGAACATGTCCTGAAATGTACTGTATCTTTACATCAGGTCGAGAAGTTTACATCAACTGTACATGCCAGCTGAAGATAATGCGGAAATTACGTTGCTCCCTTTGCAAAGTGCATTCCAAACGTCTACATAATGGCATGCACTGCTCACTCCAAAGTCTAAACTCCAAGGGCTCTACCCTTCGAAGGGAGTAGGGCATAATTACTTCCATGTGGAATTTGCCCCATGATGGTTCAGTACGAATACATGTCCCGTTACACCCTCAGTCTATGGGGGTGTGACGGCCCAAGATGTGGCCACACATCAGTGAGCAGTAATTTGTCTACATGCACACACCTGTAACCACACACACATATGCAATGTTTATATAATTTATGTATTCAGTAATAAGAAACAGACTCTGTTTAATTTTCAGTTTTTCCACTTTATTAAATATCAGTACATTGTTATTAGTTGGGTGCACACAATTTAATTCCGTGTGCTGTATATTTCTGTTAATGTGGATTGTAGCAGCGGATCCGGAGCATCCATTGCAGTGTCTGTTCATCTGAAAGGACCAGCCTGCCACTTTCAATGTCTTTAGTTACGCTTGCTGCTTCCAGCAGTTCAGCAAAATATAGGGAAAACTGAAGTGTTTAATTTAAAGTTTAGTTGTAAATTTCTTATTTCTTAAATTTGTGTTTTATTGTATTTCCCCCCCTTAGATTTATGTTTAATCTTTTCCCATTATTTAAGTATTTTGTTACTTATTTTGTCATTTCTATTTTGTAGATTGTTTCTGGTCTCCCCCTCTTGTGTTTAATGTGGACACACATAGTCCACAACAGTGCCCCTGTTGTTTCATTAGTTGGGACAGTTCAGTTTGTTTATGTCTTCAGTTATATGAGTTCAGTTTTGTTCTGTTGACCTCTTTTATAGGCCTAATTAGTTTTCGTAAAAATTGTAATTTTGTAATTTCTGTAAATGTTTGATTATTTAAAGGCATTCTTTTGGGAAACTGTTTTTATTCATGCCCCGGGGTGGCAGCGGTGGGATCAGCCATTGGGGGCATAGTTTCAAAGAATTATATATTTTTATTTTCTTACACTTTTCTTGGCCACTTTTCACCTCTATGCACCATGAATCGGGGAGGATGGAAAGCAGCACCAAAGTGTGCTCCAGCAGAACCGTATGAAGACGTGTTTCAGGAGCTAGAGGAGATTGGATTAGCGCAGGATAGCAGAGACGCTGATGATACAGAGCCTGACAGTAGAGAGGCTTGCTGACTTGAAGGGCCTGTTCTGCGTGCATTTGGAAAAGATGGATGCCTGAGAAGTTCAAAGGAGAAGCTCAAGAGTATGCCCAGCAGGAGCGTCGCTTTAAAGCCCTTTAACACCAGTTTACTTTGTTGCAGCAGGAGGAACAGGCTCATACGACTCCAATTCCTAATCCACCGCTAACTGCTGGTGACACCCTAAAAGGTCCAGATGATACAATACACCTTTATTTATATAGCACGGTTTAAAACAACCGAAGTTGACAAAAGTGCTTTACAACATGCTATAAAACAATAAAAAGGCATATAATAAATAGCCACAGTAAAACATAAAATAGCATAGACACAAGCTGTAAGATGTGCGGGCGCTGCTAAAAATCGAAATGAAGGACAGGATGTCAGGTGACATCGAAAGCCAAAGAAAATAAGTAGGTCTTTAAGGAAGATTTAAAAACAGGCAGGGTTGGGGCAGTTCTAATATGGGGGGGGTTATTCCAGAGTCTTGGGCCGGCAACAGCAAAAGCACGGTCGCCTCGTGTTTTTAGCCTAGTCCTTGGGAGATGCAGCAGGTTAGAGTTTGAAGATCTAAACAATCTTGACAGTTTATAAGGCTGCAAAAGTTCAGCTAGGCACACTGGTGCCAAGTTATGAAGTGACTTAAAAACAAACAAGAGTATTTTAAAATCAATTCTGTACTTCACAGGAAGTCAATGAAGTGAAATTAAACCGGTGTAATAGACCCATATTTTCGCTTTCCGGTGAGAAGCCAAGCTGCTGCATTCTGGACTAACTGTAGGCGAGAAACACAAGACCATGGAGCACCAACATACAGAGAATTACAATAGTCAAGCCTCGATGTAACAAATGCATGTATTGCTATTTCGAACATCTTTAAAGACAAGAATGCATTTACTTTGGAGAGAAGCCTGATATGGTAAAAACAAGACTCGACAACAGAACTTATCTGTTTATCAAAATTCAGGTTATTGTCAAGCCAAACACCCAGGTTTCTAACACAGGAGGTAGTGTATGGTGACAGAGTCACAGGGTTCGAAATGAAGGGGGGCTGGGGCGGTCCCGGACCCCTCATAAGCCTTAAGGGACCTCTCATAAGGTCTAAAATAGGGAACTTGGGGGGTCCCCTGGTTTTTTATTAAACTAGACAACTAAAAACACAAACAAACTTTTTTTGTCAATTTATCATGCTAAAACAACACTTTTGTCCATTATTTGTACAAATTTCATAAAACTAAAATGTCATTTTTATCTGAAAAATCCATGCATGCTCAAGCGCGCCACACAGTGTTCAATGAAGACATGTACAGAGATATCGCAGCAAGACACTGGCTGCGTGCGGATCCTCTCATATATAAAGCGTTTATCTTAAAACTTTACAGTTAGGCTAGTATCATTTTGATATGCAAGTCTTTCTTTATGTACGATATTATCTCACATTGTCAAAACAGATGCGACACGGTACTGAGCCACTAAAGGGACATACAGCTGGTGGAAAAAAGGGAGTGAAAATATTTTAAATATTTTGCACTCCCCAACATTGCGTTCCTTTGCAAAACGTTTGCGTTTCCCCAAGAATATTTTTCTTTCCCTCAGAAAACTTTCGCATTCCCCAGAGATTATTTTGCACTCCCTTCTGGAAACATGAGCTCTGACTTTGACAAAAAGGCTTCTCCTTTTGCCCAAAGGAATGACATTCGTTTTTCTTATTCTGCATTGGTTCATATGGATTATTTTCATATACTTTGATCTACATTATCAGGAGATGAAACACGTTTAAAATGCACATACGCTTCTGCATATAAAGTGACGCGTCCTCACTCATTTTTTATTAATATTCCAAAAAAAGGGAACAGCACCGCATTACAATAATATAAAGAACAAGAATCAAAGGACAAGAAAAAAATAAGAGGACAGGAAAATCTCAAATAGTGAGAAAAATGTTATCATAAATTTGGAAAAACTTGTTATTCTTATTGCTATAAATAAATTTAAGAGATTTTACAATGAGTAAAATCTCAGCAAGAAAGACATCAAACCTAGGCAATCTTATTAAAAAAATCTAGGCTACAATGCAAAATAAAAAAATTAACAGCAAGATCAATAGCATGGTCACTGCAAAAAAACTAAGAAATATGTCTTTTAATCTCTCCCTCATGAGGATCTCTTTTAATGAATTATCAGCATGTTAAGGACATGTATGCGTGTAATGTGGTCAAATTACTACAATGATCCAAACTATCAAATCAAATCACATTTATTGTCACATCACCACAGCACAAGTGCCTTGGTGAGTGAAATTCTTGAGAGCGTGCTCCAGAAAGTGCAGAAATAGTTTAAATATAGACAGTACTATTTACATACCTACAGACTTATACAAATGACAGTGTGCAATATAATGTACACATACATAAAATAAAAACAAAAAAAAAAATATAAAAAAAAAAATACAGTTAACAATACACATTATACACCATATGTACACATTCTGCATTATGTACACATATATACACACAATAATATGCGAAGGTGCAGCAGATTATACATAAACTGGATACGCGAATGTCATGGATGTGCATTGGATGGTATCCAGTGGTAGCAGATAGATTGTTGTATTAGTGCAGTGTGTACGTGTAGTCCAGTTTGAACTGTGTCAGAGTTAAAGTGCAGTGTGTGGCATACCGAAAAGTGGGAGTATGCTGTGGGGTGTATTAGTTCTGACTGTTCATTAGCCTGAGGGAAAAAGCTATCCCTCAGTCGGCTAGTGCGGGATCGGATGCTGCGGAAGCGTCTTCCTGAGGGCAGCAGAGAGAGCAGTCTTTGGGACGGGTGGCTGGAGTCACTGATGATTCTCCGGGCTTTCCTTATACACCGCCTGGTGTAGATGTCCTGGAGGGAGGGAAGCTCACCTCCCACAATGTGGCGGGCAGTTCGCACAACCCTTTGCAGAGCTTTACGGTTGCCTGCGGTGCTGTTTCCAAACCAGGCGGTGATGCAGCCGGTCAGGATGCTCTCCACAGTGCAGGCGTAGAATGTTCTGAGGATGCTGGGGCTCATTCCAAACTTCCTCAGCCGTCTCAGGAAGAAGAGGCGTTGATGTGTTTTCTTCAGCACTGCATCTGTGTGAGCGGTATCTGAAGAGTTTCTCAAAACACTTGCTGAATATAGGTGTCAGAGCAACGGGTCTCCAGTCATTCAAGCAGGTGATTTTATTTTTCTTTGGTATGGGCACAATGGTGGATTTTTTGAAGCATGAGGGAACCACAGACAGAGAAAGGGAGAGGTTGAAAATGTCTGTGAAAACCCCGGCTAGTTGGAATGCGCATGCTCGGGTGCTTGAGGGCGGGTGCTTCTCGTTTCAGTTTCTGCCTATAAGCAGGCAGGAGCAGAACGGAAGAGTTATCTGATTTGCCGAAAGGTGGGTGGGGGAGCAATTTGTAGGCGTCCCGGAATGGAGAATAACAGTGGTCCAAAACACAATCACCACACGTGTTGATGGTGATGTGTTGGATGTATTTCGGATCTAATGTTCTAAAGTTGGCTTTGTTAAAGTCCCCTGTAACAATAAACGCCACATCTGGGTACGCGGTTTCCTGCTCACTTATATTCCCATACATTTCCTTGAGTGCCTGGTCTGTGTTGGCTTGAGGGGGTATGTAAACAGCTGTGATTATGATCGCTGTAAATTCCCTCGGTAGCCAGAATGGTCAACACAGCATATGAAATTCCAGATCAGGGGAGCAGAAGGATTTAATAGAGTGTAGGTTCCTTTCATCACACCACGAGTTGTTGATAAAGAAACATACGCCCCCACCTCTGCTTTTCCCTGTGAGCTCTTTCGTTCTGTCCGAGCGGTGCACGGAGAACCCCTTAAGCTCGATGGCTGAGTCTGGAACCATTACAGACATCCAGGTTTCTGTGAGGCAAATAATGAAGCAGTCCCTTGTTTCTCGTTGGTATGAGATGCGCGCCCGCAGTTCACAGAGTTTGTTGTCCAGTGACTGAATGTTAGCCAGCAACTATCATTTGAATAGTTTAATTAATTAGAAATTAAGAAATTAGTTGCTAGACAAAGTTTTAATTCATCCAAACAATCCAAAATGGGCTTAATGGCATGTCTACTACCACGCCTTAGGGGCATGCAGATTTGGGTGTTGTCTGCATATAGATGGAAAGAGACCCCGTGCTTATTAAAAATAAACCCTAGGGGGAGCATATAATGTGAGAACAATACTGGCCCAAGGATCGATCCTTGAGGTACCCCAGATATTAAATGCATCTCAGAAGAAGAATGATGCCCAATGTTAACAACAAATCTCCTTTATGTGAGATATGACCTAAACTACTGTAAGGCTGTGCCCCATAGACCAACACATACCGCCAGGCGAGATAAAAGACTATCATGGTTGACCTGGTCAAAGGCAGAAGTAAGGTCTAATAAAACCAGAGCCACAGACTGACCAGAAACCATGGTCCACATGATATCGTTAACAACCCTTAAAAGGGCCGACTCCGTGCTGTGGCAGGATTTAAAACCAGACTGAAATTTTTCATGGACAGCGTTAAGAGACAAGTGAGATTGAAGTTGATTTAAAGCTATTTTATCCAAAAATTTTGATAAAAAGGGGAGATTTGAGATTGGACGGAAGTTAATGAGCAATGTCGGGTCCAAATTAGTGTTTTTAAACATGGTCGAACTGTGGCAAATTTAAAGTCATGGGGAACAGTCCCAGTTTGGAGACATTTGTTTTGACAGTAAGTCAAGACCGATAGTATCAATAATTTGCCTAAGAATACGTGGTGGGATAACATCCTGAGGACACATTGTAGGTTTCAGGCTAAACAGTGTTTTGGTTAAGGTATTAAAATTAACAGACTCAAAGAGAGACCATGTAGAACCGGAGTACTGTATGGAGCAACAGCTCGATCATAAGACAGCAAACGCACATTAGACTAAATCTGAGAGATGATGCCATCAAAATAATGAGCAAAATTCAGACACAAAGAGACAGAAGCATCAGCAAAAATGTTGACAACTGGATTAAGTGCAGACTTTATAGTGGAAAATAGAATATTTGGCTTATTGCTGTTTTATGTAATAGTCAGCTGCAAATATGACTTGACACCAAAAAATTTCTAACAAAAGGTTTCTCAGTGGTTTACAGTAGTATCAGATGTACTTAAAAACATACTAAAAGTTTACCAAAGTTTGACTCCAAGAAAGGCCCCATTTTCAAAATGGTGGCCGTCATGTCCTTAAAATTACCATTACTCCTTTGTATTCCTCCTAGACCAGGAATACTGGTGCCTGATACATGTTTTGGCCATGTAATATTCTAATTGGCATATTTGCATGACAGATAAGTGATTACAAGTGCAACTATATATTAAAGCAATTGGTTACAAGCATATTTATGCGAAAAATAAGTAAAATTTCCACCAAGTAATTGCATATTTCTTCTTTCTCATATCGTTTTGCCTAGTGTTGGTGGTTTCTGTGGTTCATAACCATTCTTTTGATTCCAATAAAGAATAAATTCATTAGAACTGTGTGGTACTGTAAAATGTGTCAAAACAGGGCTGCCACGTGAAGGCTCAGTTCCGCTAACCCCTTTTATTTTATTGTTTTATTTTTTCATACATTTTTATAATGCTTTTTTTTGCCTTTTGTTTTTTATATATTTTTTAATACTATTCTTATTTATACATAACTTTTTCTATTTTCTTCAGTTGTTTCCTCTTATTCTGGTTTATTTTTTATACTTTTTTGAACTGTGACCTTCACTAGATTTACCATTAGTCGTCACACTCTTCCTCCCATTGAGGTTGTTTATAGTGATTCTCACAATTCCCAACTTGACATGGTCCACAAGCAGGCATGCATGGTAGTCCATATGCCCTGCAACTGCACCGTTGTGTTTGGCAGGCAGTTGTGCATCTGTCCACCAGCAAATGGTGCCTAATGATGCCTTCCATCAGTGTGCCTATTGCACCAAGTAGGTTCATAAAAGTATGAAAACCTCCAAGCATTAAGACTATGCTTTTAAGGGGACTACTCTGTGGTGCATCCATGATCGTCTCTGCTGCTTTCCAATGATTGACCTGTACTCTGGAGACAAAACGTGTATTTTGTCCACCTTAGATTTTGTTTGTGACCTGGCTATCAAACACAATGCTCCACCCGTTATTACGTTTGATCAGCCACTGTACTGGAAAGCAGCAGAGATGATCATGGATGCACCACAGAGTAGTCCCCTTAAAAGCATAGTCTTAATGCTTGGAGGTTTTCATACTTTTATGAACCTACTTGGTGCAATAGGCACACTGATGGAAGGAACAGGACTCAGGAACGTTATGGAAATTGTCTATGGATCAAATGCCGTCCAGCACATGATGACTGGAAAGTCAGTGCAAAGAGCTTTTCGTGGACATTTGCTGGTGGACAGATGTTTCAATCACCTGGTTGTGTACGTCATCGCCTCTTTGTACACTTGCATTGTTTATTCCATCAGCTCCCTTCTGATGAACCTCAACCACATCAGAGCCATCTCTTAAGTTTTTACAGCAAATATGGCAAGTTTCTTGGTTTACAACAACATGACTCATGGTCAAATTTGCATTTGGAGTGTACTTTTTCCTTTCTGTCACACTTACATTGTTGGCCTTTTTCATGTGTTAGAAATCTGGGGGGGGGGAGGGTGGGAGGTTTAAGTAGTCAAGGATGAATTTTGTTTGATCAAAATGGAATACACTGTGCTGCCAATTTCAATGAGGCAAGCAATATCAAATGTCAGTATTCTCTTCCACCATCTTCTGAATTGCTGAAAATTGTGAATTTAGTTTTGTTGGGTTTAGTATAATGCCACCTTTATACTAACAACATCTATAGAGGGTGCATTACATATGTATTACCTTATTCAAATTTAAATGAGTGACCATTTTAGAGGGTTCATACACAGGCCTCTGTTCGGGCTAATTCAGAGTTGTTTATGATCAAAGTTATACAACTCCAATTTAAGTTACTTTTGGGTGCAATAACTTTTATTGAATGTCAATTCTGTGTTTAAGCAAAAAATGTGTCCAAAAACATGTACTGAGTAGGAGTTACATGACATAGGCTAAATCGTTTACATCTCTGGTTCACCCCAAACAAAGATAAAACCTTACAGTAATCTCACAAAATCATGTATTCCATAAATTTGTAATCATGTCAGTGCAATTTAGACAAGTCCAATGGATTAATAGACCCAGACAACATAGGGTTAGACACCAAGATTACTTGGCTAGGTCAAATAATGAAGGAGTTAGGATATTTTAAGGGCTTCCTGCCCATCTTGGACGCCATCTTGAAAATTATACATTTCTAGTGGTCAAACTTTGGTAAACTTTTAGTATGTTATTAAGGACACCTAATACTACAAAAAACAGCTGAGAAACCGTTTGTTAGAAATTTTTTAGGGTTAGGTGTTTTTTTTCATATATGCAGCCGCCTATAATAAACTCTGAGAAATATCTACTCTTTGCAGCCTTAGCCGCATGCGTCGTGGTGAAAAGTCGATCAGCCAATGTAGAAAGAATTCATGAAGACCAGAGAGCCAGGTTTCAAGAGGTTTCAATTTTTATTTGCTCGAGCAAGCAAAGAGAGACATACAGAGTTCATCTGATGATGTCCAATGATGTCCAACGAATACATGTCTGACTCCATCTTTTATACATTGTTCTCAAGTTGTTATCACAGTTCAAACCAATCATGTTTTACCTGACATCATCTTCTACCAACCAGGTTTGATGACATCACTTATTTTTATTAGTCCATCCCCTTATCATTCGCTACAGTTACATTTCACGTTACAGTTATATTTCCGGCCTACCATATTAGGATTTAATCGTAGGGAGCGCCTCTCAATCAACACATACGTATATCATGTGCTCTTTATCTTGACACCTTTCCGGGGGCTTTTCGGACGATACATGATTTAACATTGGTTTTAAAAATGAACTCATGGTTTAGTGATAATGAGCACCCCAGCGTCCTTGGCTGTATGCGATAAGTTAAACTCCTCTACAAAAAGTGTGTGGTTTTATTAAAAATGAGCTCATTGTTTAGGGTAAGAATAAGCAACCCAGCGTTTTTAATTAAACTTCTCTACAAAAGTGTGTGTGGTGTACGAGCAGTTCGTGATAAGATATTTGCTGTGTACGCAGGTGTTCAAGTGCTCAAACTCATACATGAGTCCCGTAGCCCTTGTTAAGATCAGAGAAGTACATGAACTCTATAACTACCTTTAAATGTATTCTTTTATATAAGAATACTATTTTATATAAGAAAACTCAGTAATATATTTAGAATATAAGAAAAGTCAATAATATGTCTAGAAAAACCACCATACATGCTGAAAAGCAAAGAGAGAGTCCCGTAGGATTTCATAAGAGACTTGTAGCCTATCTTTTTTCCACTTACGCTCCGCACTTCTGCAAGTCTGCCTTAGGGAACGAGTGATTTCAGTATTGTAGGGTTGGAAAATTTTCTGTGCCACAACTAGGGATGCAACGATAATAGATTTTGTTGGTACGATTATAGTCTGAGGAATAATCACGGTTGCACGATTATGACGATTATTATGCCTACATTAATTTCAATTTTTTTACTTGCCCGACATAAAAAGTAATAAATAAATAATAATGTCTAGTTATTAGTTAGTTCTTTTACCTATGCAATCTTAATAAATAGGCTCATAATATCAATAAACTATTAGCCCAACTCTAAAAATAATAGTCAATTAGTTAGTAATAAAATTAGAACAAATGATCAAATTATGAGCCATAGCACAAATAAATGTAATAAAGCAAAAACACATATAAAATGAACAGTGCTTTTTAGGTGTTTCAGGTTGGTCTAACTGTGGTTATTAGGTACAGAAACTGAATGGAGTCAAATGTAAATGAACACTTCATAGTCTTCACAGTATACTGAAATATAGATCAAACCATATTAAAGCTGATCAGTCAGGAGCAGTGAGTGTGTTTTGTCTTCGTTTTTTGTTGTTTGATGAGCATTAATGTCAAGAATGTCGGGAGACAGAGGACCCAAGTGCAGACAGGAGGTAAGGGGTTAAACTAGACTTTAATAATAATAAAACAAATAAAACAAGGACAAAACAAAAACCCACGATGGGGAACATAACAAAACATAGCAAGGAGGACAGGTACTAACTAGACTAGAAATAATAACAACACTTGACATTAAACTACAATAAACTAGACTAACTAAACAACAGGAACTCACCACAATGACATGAACACAACAGTACAATGATCCAGCCCAAGACAGAGGACACAGGGGCATTAACTAAGGGGACAAATCAAGAGGGAACAGGTGTGGGGCATGAAACCAATAACAAGCAATTAAGGAGACGAAATGGCGGGAACAGAGACGCAACACCGGAGAGAAAGAGAATGTGGAAGGCCAAGTGGGCCAAAACTTCTTTCTCCACGTAAAACAAGAGGTTCTGTCATGGTTCTGCCACTAGGTCAAGAGAAGCAAGACAAGGTGGGGCAAAACCATGACAGAAGCCCCCCCTTAACGAACGGCATCCTGACGCTCCCTAAGGAACAAACAAGACTAGACTGACAAAAAACCATAACTATACAAGACATGACCAAAAAACATGATACATAAAAAAAGTCCAAACAAAGACATGGCGCCGGCTGGAACGCCGGCTGGACAGCACATGGCGCCGGCTGGAACGCCGGCTGGACAGCACATGGCGTCGGCTGGAAGGCCGGCTGGACAGGACATGGCGCCGGCTGGAAGGCCGGTTGGACAGGACATGGCGCCGGCTGGATGGCCGGCTGGACAGGACATGGCTCCGGCTGGATGGCCGGCTGGACAGTTCATGGCGCCGGCTGGATGGCCGGCTGGACAGTACATGGCGCCGACTGGAAGCTCAACCGTCACCGCTACAGCCTTGATTGTGAATGTACATGTAAGATTGGCTTTTGTTGCAATGTTGCAATGTTTCCGTTCCGTGCAACAGAAACATGCGGTGTAACGGAGCCTTTACGATTAATTAACCGTAACGTTTTTAAGTGCGGTTAATAGTAAACCGCGGTAACCGCTGCATCCCTAGCCACAACCCCCTCTTTCTTCCCAAAAGACACCATTTGCTCTTCTTAAGATCACAGGGGTCATCACTCAGCATGATCAGCATGGTGATCAACCACTATTGTCCCAGATGTTTGTTTATTGTGGGTCAAGTACAGTGGGGGTAAAAGGTGGCCCTGATTGGTAAATTTGAATGTATCATGTTAGTTTAGTCACATGGTCAAGGTAAGGATCAAAAGGAAATGTAAGATAAGCTCCGGGCTTTTTCTCCTGTCTCCTCGCTGGAAGCTCCTCTCTGGGAGCTCTGGCTCTTATTCTTCTTCTATACTTTCTCTCTTTTCTTTTCTATCATCTCAGGTAATATCAGATACATTTGGAAACTGTTAGTTGTATTATTTACAATTTTATACATTTACATTGTAACCATTTTACATGTAACATCAATTTAAGTCTGTTATTAAATATTTTAATTTACAAATCTGCAGACTAGTGTTGGTTTAATGGTAATATTTAAACATTCCACATTGCAATACAATATAGTCATGTTATAGCAAAGCTCTCCCACATATGTAGCTATAATCACTGCGCTTATTTCCGTCATTGGTATAAGTTTCAGAAGGGTGGATATTAACAAGCAGTGTTGGGATTAATGCCAGAGGTGGGTAGAGTAGCCAAAATCTTTACTCAAGTAAAAGTAAAAGTCACTATTTTAAAAATTACTTGAGTAAAAGTAAAAAAGTATGCAATGAAAAAACTACTCAAGTAGCTAGTTACTTAGTTACTTTGTATCTGATTATACAGGCCTACTACATTAAATTAATATTAACGCCAATATTTTAATATTACATTTTAATCAATATTTTTAATTATCATAAGCAGATATCTTTGCAATATATAGAGAGACTAAAGAATAGACAAACACAGAAGAGACAAGCATTTCTGTAAATTTCATCTAGTCCTGATGTCAATGTAGTTTACACAACTTATTTAGAATAATAGACCATGTCAAACTAAAGCATGAACTAAACTCAGAGCATTTCCTAAGATGATCTAGAACATCTGCAGTGCTCTCTTAAATGAAATACACATTTTTGAACAAAGCTCATGTTTTCTCGTGTTGTGTCACGTGTGTGTTGTGAAACGCTCTTACTTGTAAACAAACAGTAAACAGTGAACCACACGCCCATCAACAAGTTTTCTTCCTTCTGTTCTTCAAATGTATATTTCTGCAAGCCCACGTCTCTGTGTCTGACAGGTAACGCGCATGTTGCTGTGTCTGACGAACAGGTCGCGCGGGTGCGCGCATATGGCGGGCATTTATCATTGCTGGCAAACAATATGACACATTTGCAGTTTTGATTGTATAGATATAGATTAATATCCACTTCATCCAACGCTCTTTGTGTTCTGCGTGTTCTTAAGTTTCGCGCTACGAGGAGTGAGTAATCCTGCTTCAGATGATTCAGATCGTGCTGCGAACTGAACAAATCATTTGAACTGATTCATTAGCCTATTCAAATGGTTTTGCCCATTGTTCAATTAATGCTTTCAAAAGAATCGACTCAAAAGAATCGATCACTCGGGAATGCCCGTAAAAAGAGACGACAACCTTGAAATAAACAACGCATTTTATAATGCATATTTTAAAATGAAGGAACGAAGGAACGTCACGCAATGTAAGTTATGTAACGAAGTAAAAGTACAGATTTTCTATTAGAAATTTACTCAAGTAAGAGTAAAAGTACACACTTTTAATTTTACTTAAAAAGTACATATTCTCCAAAATGTTACTCAAGTAAATGTAACGAAGTAAATGTAGCGCGTTACTACCCACCTCTGATTAATGCGTTACAAAAGTAATGCATTACAGTAACATATTACTTTTTGCTGTAACGCAGTAGTGTAAGGCATTACTAATCAATTTTCAGTAATATTTTACTCGGTACATGTTCAGTAATGCTTGCGTTACAACAAACTTTTCGCCTGCGAGACATTAACAAATCAAAAATCCCACAAGTAAATTCTATTTCCTGTTCGTGAATAGACGCGTGTGGTGTCATTCATCTCCCTCTGGCTGGTGGAACTTTGTATTTTGTATTGTAACGCGGCATGATTTCAGTCTCTGAGCTAAAGGTCCGAGGCTATTGGCCCCGCCCGGTTCGCTGTAAGCGCCAGTGTTGCCAGGGTCGCGTTATTACCGCACAATTGGGCTATTTTGAAAATGCAGTTGCGGGAAAAATTATGGAGCCATGGGTTGCGGGTTTTTGGGATACTTTCATAATGTACTGCGGCCGCCAAAATGTTTATTTATATTCTAAGGATAAATTTTAATTGATGAGATTCTTAATGTGTATTCATACTCAGATGAATACCTGGCAACTCCAGGACCAGCCGTTCTCAAAAGTGTGGGGAATGAGCATCTGACAGGCAGGCTACAGTACAGGGAGGGACGCGGGAGCTCAGCTCAACCAAAGAGGAAAATATAGCGGCGGTATTAGACAATGCATCCGAATTATGCTTTTACCAATGCTTCGTAAGGTGCATGTCACTTTGCACAATGAAAGAAATCACGCGTGAATGTACAACAGTTGATTCTACCGGCTGCCAAATATCACGTTTGAGCAGCGCTATACGCAGTCTAGAACAACTAAAACATTGAGGTGCTTGTACACATTATACATATGCAATATATTTAACCATGCTTATTTCTTAAGCAAGTTTTTGCATGTCTTACGAAGAGAAAACACGTTTCTCATCCATTTCCGTGCTTGGCCTCGAGCACACGTGGGACACTCCACCCAAAAAGGAAAATTCTGTAATGATTACTCACCCTCTAGTTGTTCCAAACCTGTATAAATTTCTTTGTTCGGTTGAACATATATTTGGTAGAAAGTTAGCAACTGAAAATTTGCAAAATCCCTGTGACCAGCAGCAATGACAAGGTAAGCTAACGTTTACATGATGACTAGCTAGAATTCTATATAATCTAGTTCAGTGATGAGATGGGATTATTTCGTATTTAAATACCTTTGAAAAAAAAAATTGTATTTTGTATTTAAATGTGTTTAATCTTAGTTTTTTTTTTGTATTTTCAAACTGAAATACTTTTTGCCAATCAACCTCCTTATAAGTATAACGATCCTGTTTCTGCCCAGGACTTTTGTCTCACCCCGGCCAGCAGGGGGCGCCTTCGGGAGCCTCCTATCAGGCGTCACCAAAGGGACACTCATTTCAGTTCTGGTCACTCCGTGACTGCAGGGGTCGCTGCTGTCACATCTCTTCACCTGATTACGTGCTGATCGCCCACCCCTGTGTCACACCCTTTATTACTGTTTGTTCCCAGACTCTGTGTTCAGTCTTGAGCCATTACTCCTGTGATCCAAGCTTTTGGTCTTCTCAAGCTAAGTCTAGTTTATGTTATGGTTTTTAGACCCTCGTGTCTACTCTTTGTTACACTGTTTTTGGAAGCACGGCTTTCCATATTGTTTTGTATTTTGTGTTAACTTTAAGTAAAGATTCATGCTGGATAACTCAAGTCTCCTGTATCTCTGACCTTTTGCAATTCAGTTTACTTACCTTTGGAAATAGCTCACTGTGTTATCTCTCACATTTAGTTCACCAGAGACCCGGGTTCGAAACTCACTAAACACAACATGTTACAATAAGACTGCATGGATGGGCAGTGTATTCAAATACATCCATTTGAAATACAAAATACTATTATTTTGTAATAGTATTTTGAATTTAAATGCATTTAATCTAGTATTTATTTGTGTATAGCCTAGTTAATTCAAGAAATCAGCAGTCTAAAGAGGTTGATTGGAAAAAAGCATTTTGTATTTTGAAAATACAAAGACTTATTTTAGAATGTTAAGTTCTACTTCTGTAGTTATTTTGGTGAAAGTAACTCAAAAGTAATACAGGAGTCATGTAACATATTACAATTCTGAGACAGTAATATTGTCAGGTAAGGGATTACTTTTAAATAACAGTAACAAGTAATCTGTAATGTATTACAGTTTGGAAGTAACTTGCACAACACTGTTGACAAGAAATAAATGGTTTTATACCATCTTGCTGTTAACGTTTCTTTAGTCATTTCGGCATCCGTATAGCCTGAACCACTATAGCGGAACCACCCTTACAGTATACCAGGGCATTATGACCCTGGGTATGAGTTGGTCCGGATACCCATTGTATGAAATCAAATGATTCAAGTAAACTACGAAGGTCTTTAGATAATGGTTTGGAGACACAACATACATGAATATTAAAATCCCCCAGTATTAAAATCCTATCATAGATGATGGTTTTTCAGAATATCCTAGGCATACAATCTTAGTTGAACATGATATTGTGTTAAAACCTGATGCTGTTGTAAGAAGAATTAGTTACAGGGTTCCAGAACATCTCCAAGAGCTCAAAATATCAGCGATATGTGAGACGCCATGGTAAAGCACATGTATAGTAAATGTGTAAATTTACTGTGTAAATATAGTAAATATTTGAATTAATATTTAGCATAATATCACATCAACCTGATATTAATGCAAATTGCTACTAATGCTCGCATGCACACACCCCGTACCTGTTCATAGTTGAAGGTATCCAGCATTCCTATTATGAGAGTCTTGATCTCAGACAAATTTCCTTTCCCATATACAGGATCCTGTGTAAAGCAAACATATAAATAAATAAATAAACATTTTCTATCATAAGCTTTGATAATACATATGGTCTTCTCTGTAGGTTTCCACTAATGAGAAAATATGGTGACATTTGCATATGTGTGTTACCGTAAACCAACTGTTCACATACCGTACAGTAAATGCACAGCATCATATTTCAGTTCACAGTATCACTTCCTTTTGATGGTAGTTTTTGAACTTTCTGTTGGAGGGACATTGCACCTACATGTCAAATAATTTTCATTAAAGTATTGCTAGACTTTCTGTCGGTTGCCCGACAGACCTTGACTATAAATACCTTTGCAAATGCATTATACTAACCCTTAACCCAACCATATCCTCGACCTAACATTCCATTAGTATTCTAATCATTCTAAATGACATTTAGATTAGATTAGATTCAACTTTAGTGTAATTACACATGTACACATTTACTCAGCTGTCATAGAGTCTGTCCTCTGCACATCCATCACTGTCTGGTTTGGCTCAGCCACAAAGTCAGACATCAGAAGACTACAGAGGACGGTTCGGACTGCTGAGAAGATCATTGGTGCTCCCCTGCCCACCCTCCAAGAACTCTATACATCCAGAGTGAGGAAAAGGGCTCAGAAAATCACCCTGGACCTCTCACATCCAAGCCATCAGCTCTTCACAATGCTGCCGTCTGGTCGGCGCTACAGAGCACCAAAACAACCAGACACAAAAACAGCTTCTTCCCTCAGGCCATCTACCTCTTGAACAGTTAAATGTTTTTACACACCGTGCAATTAACAACTCAATAATAATTAAGTGCAATATTAATTATATCCTCCAGATAATACACTATCTATTTTTATACAACGTTTTCTGTAAATTATATTTCATTCATTCTGCTGTATATAGCACATACCTTGTACTACAATAGTCTATTCTTATTTTTTACTTGTACATATTTACATACATACATAGCTTTACTCTCTATATCTTTATCTTATGTTTATTGTATTGTATTTCTTAATTTTTTATACCCATAGGTCCTTATTTAAATCATTGTGTACTGTATTCTATTGTGTTATGGTCTCTGTGTACTGTTGTTGCTGTTTCTGTGTTCTGGATGCTCCTGTCACCAAAACAAATTCCTTGTATGTGCAAACATACTTGGCAATAAAGCTCTTTCTGATTCTGATTCTTCTACAAGTACAGGGCAACGAAATGTAATTTTGTCTAACCAGAAATGCAATGGCAGGATATACAGCGGAAGTGCAGGATATGCAGCGGTTGCATAAGTGCAGGAAAAAAACAGTATTATGGAAGTAGTTTACAGATGGGTATGTACAATGAACATAATATGCAGGTGGCTATTACTATAATCAGGAAATGTACAGATGGGTATATACTATGATAAGTTATAGCAGTTATAACAGTAGTGCAATGGATATAGAGTAGTGCAAATAAATTATGGACAGAAGCTATCTAAGTAACAGTGCAGTGGAAGAAGTTATTGCATGTTTAGTTGAAGTACCGGAGTGCAAAGATGCATGTGTAAACAGTAGGTACTGCAATGAACAGTCGGCAAGGCAAATGAGCAGACTGGTAGTGCAAATGAACAGTCTGGTAGTGCAAATGAACATATATGTTATGTGTAAACAGTCCAGTAGAGCACTGAACAGTCCAGAAGTGCAAATAACAAGCCAGGTGTGCAGTGAGAAGGGAGAGGAGAGTGAAGTGAAGTGGTATATGAGGGCAGTGGGATCAGCAAGGGGCAGAGTTCAATAAAGATACAGCTCTAGGAAAAAAGCTGGTCTTCAGTCTGCTGGTCCTGGTCCGGAGGCACCTGAAACGCCTGCTGGAAGGCAGGAGAGAAAACAGTCTGTGGGTGGGATGAGAGGAGTCCTTAAGAATGCTGCGAGCTCTACGCATACAGCGTTTCCTCTGGATGTCCTCAATGGCTGGAAGTGGAATCCCTGTGATCCGCTGGGCAGTTTTCACCAGCCGCTGCAGTGCCTTGCGCTCTGCAACGAGCAGCTCCCATACCATACTGTGACACAGTTGGTCAGGATGCTCTATATTGCGCAGCAATAGAAGTTCACCAGGATAGCCGGGGACAGCTGGTACTTCTTTAGTGTCCTCAGGAAGAAAAGGCGCTGGTCCCTTCTTGACCAGGCTGGAGGTGTTGATTGTCCAGGAGAGGTCCACCGAGATGTGGATCCCAGGAACTTGAAGCTGGAGACATGCTCAACAGCCATCCCATTGATGTGGATGGGGTCATGTGTGCCTCTTGACTCTTTCCTGAAGTCCACAATGAGCTCCTTCATTTTGGTGGTGTTAAGGAGCAAGTTATTGTCTGTGCACCAATGTGGCCAGGTGCTGGATCTCCTCCCTGTAGGAAGTCTCATCATTGTTGCTGATGAGACCGATCACCGTAGTATCGTCAGCAAAATTGATGATGGAGTTAGATCCGTTCACAGGCCTGCAGTCGGAGGTGAAGAGGGAGTAGAGGAAGGGGCTTAGCACTCAGCCCTGTGGTACACCAGTGTTGCGTGTGATGGTGGTGGAGCAGATGGAGCCTGATTGAACATGCTGGGGTCTGTTGGTCAGAAAGTCCATAATCCAGTTGCATAAGGAGGTGTTAATGCCCAGGTCTCCAAGTTTAGCTATTAACTTGGGAAGGGATGACAGTATGTAGGGGCAACACTGCCTATAGTCAACTGACAGTGTTGGGTAGGTTACTTTGGAAATGTAATAGGTTACAGATTACAAGTTACTCTATGTAAAATGTAGTAGTAAAAGTAGTGTAACTATTAGGGATGTAACGATTCACGATTCTGATCTCACGATGCGATTTATTCACAATTTACTCACGATTTATATTTACAAAATGAGTTGAAACAAATTAGAAATGAACAACTTTCCTTGCATTATTTCTTAAATGCTTCACGTTTCTTTGTATAATAAAAGTATCTTTTATTTCAAGTAACAAAACTAAACTGCAATTTTATAACAAATTAATAATAGAAAAAGTCTCTTTAATATAAACAAACTAATACTGTCTTTGCTTTTCTTGGATTTTTTTGCGTTTAAGAAATATCAGCATGTCCACTTTTAGGTTTGCAGTGAACATGGCGGCAATGTATTGCGATTCAGTTCACACTTCAACCGATATGAATCGTCACACATTATAATCGATTTTCAACCGGCTCACGGTGAATCGTTAGATCCCTAGTAACTATATTATAAAAGTAAAGTAACTGATTACATTTGATTACTTTTTGATTTCTTTTCTAAATGTTTCACGAATATGTGAGAACTGTTTATAATTTTAAAATATTTAAACCAAGCAGGTTTAACCGTACAGTAGTACTCAATACTGATTAGTATCAGACTTTCAAAATCCTTCATTGCTTGATTTGACATTATAATAAACGATAAAGTAATATAGAGTGATTTGTCCACTAGGTGGCGCTTTAGGATAACATTCATCATAGGAAAAGTTTCAAACCCTTGAGAAGATATGATATGCAAATGTAAATGTGTAAATGTGATAAAATAGTCTTAAAATTCTACCTGTCTATGCGTTTAACTGCAGGTGACAAACATTTGGTTCTGCTCATCATTTTTAAAGAGGCAGAACCAACAGAAAAGCATTTTTATAGATTAGTGCTAAGTAGAGAGACTGTTTGAATACACCAGGCTAGAAACTGAATTCATTTTAAACAACAAAATATGTGCATGTTATTTTGTATAAAAAAGTATGTATTTTACTTTTATAGTGTTGTACAATAAAGGAAAATAAAAGGGCTTGTGTTAATACGTTCTTGTGATGAATCGTTTATTCTTGCTGTGAATGGATTTGAAATGATCCAGCGCTGTCTCAAATAATAGACAGATATGACGTTTCCTGAACTCATCCGCGGTTAGTTTCGTTTTAAACGTCGAAAATATCAAATTGTTCGTCTTCAGGATGAAATAAATCTGTCATAGCAAACAGCGAATCGTAGTAATGAGCTACTGTTGAGTGTGTATTTGTCAATAAAAATCTGCGGAATTTGTTATTAATGGAGATGAACATCATTAAATAAACTACTGGACATGAACCAAGCAATACAGAACTGGCTTTTCTAATTCTACATTATTTAATGATGATTGCGCATTTTGGTGGATTTCTCCACATAGCATCTAATTGCAACGATTTCTTTACTCAATGACTAAGAAAAGGCAGCACATCTCATATGAACCAGCTTGAACACAGAAGACCTTCTAAATTTGACACCAAGGATGCTATTAGTTACAATCAAGTCATAAACACCTCGATTAAATGGCTTCATTATCTGTCTACGAAAGATGAACTGCTCACCTGTAGGATGCGTTGAATGATAACAGGTGGTGCAATAAAACTAGACATCCTGTTTAAAACGTCCATGGTGAGCTCTTTCAGCACTAAGAAAGGAGAGAACATTAGGACTGCTGGAGAGCTGTTCTGAAGTTTCTCTGGATAAACAGTGTTATATAAAAGTTAGAGTTAGCGAGTTTTTGTATCTCACTTTTAGAAATGTGTCCATCATCTGGACTTTTATGAAGTTTCTGTGGTGACATCATTGCCTCCAGGAGATAAAACCAAAGAGTCTAAACACATAGACATGAGCACACACACACACGGGGAGAAAAGCAACATAAAAAACTGGCCAATTGTAGATAAATATATCAAGTTATTAAACAACACAACTTAACTTGTAATACTACAGACTAACACTAACACACATACCTCTCTCTGTTGCAGGTTGAGGCTGTAAGAGCTTCTCTGACACAAAGCAATGACATCATGCAGAACTTCCTCCACTATTTGCAACAGGCTCTGGACTTCGCTAGTGTTTTTCTCATAGCTGGGCCTGTCTGCTGCTGGGCCTTTCAGGAAAAGTTTTTGCAGTTTGTCCTTCAGGGTCTGAGAAGCAGCATCAAAGAGATCAAGACCACAGACCAAATTACCATGTGGTTCTTAAGTGAGGAAATTATGAGGGAACTATAGGTGTTTTCACACCCAGCTTCATTGAAACCTAATGCATTTTGTCAAGTAATCTATAATAAAGAACAGAATTGCTCATGTCGTCATTACATTGAAGCCACCGCATCGCCATATTGCTATGACCAAACATTTTACTGAATTGACATTAGAATAGGTCTTTACACTTACTGCCTATAACAATTTTTTTAAGGCATCTAACAATTTTTCTAAGGAATGCTAATTGTGCAATCAATGATATTATTGTAAATTCTTTGACAAACGACATGTTGGTAATATATCGAAAGTATATCTAGCTCATCTTTTGTAAGACATATATTTACGTATGTGTCTGTATATGTGTATGTATTTACTTTTTACTTTACCTCCTGTATTTAATAGTACTTTTTATGTTATATATATTTCTGTGTTCAGCATATGTTGTATATGCAAATTGTAAAAAGCACTATAAAAAATTGTATTCACTTGACTTGACTTAATGGGAAGATATCACAAGTAAATGATGAAACAGCATCTTACCTGTCACCGTTTTGGTATCTGCAGTTTCTTAGTACATTCTTACAACGCAAATGCCTTAAGCACTTATGCTTCTAAAGTCATAAAATTTTATTTTTTAAACATTTACACCTGTGCCATAACAGCGATTTGCAATACACACTCACCTTCCTCACTATTCTGCCTGAAAAATACTTAGATATAAAGATCATTATTTTGACTGTAAGTCACTGATGCCCTCTGTCGGTTGGGCATACCAACTGTGGAAGAGTTTTTCTGGGGTTTTGCATTATGGGTGAAGTGAAGAACCAGAGGGTGAAGTAGTAAACTAAAGTTTTCTGTGAAAATATGTATTTAGATTCAAGGATGTACTACTGTAGTCTCATGTCTGTAATGTGAAGACCACTATAGCCTATATATATACGGTACATAGGTCTGTAACCTTTGCCAGTTATGCAGCAAGTTCTGAATATGTGCACATGTACAAATATGGGGAACGGAAACTACTGTAGTGAAAATGCTTAGGCTGACATATGCAGAGAATGAAAAACAGCACCAGTGAGGCATTATGCATGCTCAAAATAACATATGGGAGACATGAGCTCAAGACTCTTTAGTTGCTCTATAGACCAACTCGGCTTTAGTGTCTCTGCTAATTAAGTATTTTTATCTTTTTTATAATAACTCTGACAATATGCCTGATTGTCATATACTTGCAAGTTCAAGCTACAGTCAACACCACCGTCGCCCATAACACAGACTCTCAGCCACACCATCACTCCAGCTACCTTAATTAATATTGAGGAAGATAGCATTACGTATGAACAAAATACTGAACTGAACATTTTGTGGGAAACAGCAATCCATAGTATGAATGGAAACATTTACAAAAGACATGGCCAAATTCAAAGAATTACAACTAGAATTGGCAACTAATGCTGTAAGAGATTAAAAAATGTGGGATTGGTTTAATTTAAAGCTAGGATCATGGGGAGCATGGTTAGCCAAATTAGGAAAACTTTTGGGAGTGACAATTGGCATTGGAGGATTATGAGCAATTCCATGAAATTGACAACCTTACCATGAAAAAATAAAGTTTCTACTAAAAGAACAAAATCATTTTTAATTTGTCCATTTAGGCCTGCTTTATATTGTATTAATGTACTTCAATAAACATTTTAAGAAAATTGTCTTGATTTCGCACCCACATCAGGTATACAACAATGCCAAAATTACATTTTCCACCAACCATTTTTCATGCTTTCTGAAGAGGGATCAAATGCTCCCTTTTTTGTACTTTATGTTTAAAAAAGGCATTTTGCAGAAAGATGAAGGCATGTCTGAAAAATGAATACACTCACTCTGTCTTACTATTACTGCCTTGTGAATTTATAATGGCTATAATTAGGATGTCACAACGCCTCACTGCTGTGTCACGTCCATAACGTTTTAAAGTTTAAGTTTATGTCATATAATAATTACAAATACAAATAACTTGAAGCTTAATATACAAAGCCAAATATGTATGTTGATGATTTTAAACAACAATTCATCTCACTTATTTGCTCTGAACAGCCATAATAATTCGTGACAGTTTTAAGCACGTAATATTGAATCATGTATCACAGACGCAGATGACATGTTGTGATCTGTTTTAAATATCATAATATTTGTACAAATTATTTTGACCTATAACATTTTATAAATTACTAACAATATTAATTAATAACAAATTATGAGAACGTCGATATCAAAGGGATATACAGATCGCCACACTGTTATTGTGCTTGCAGCATTCGAATAGCGTTCATCTGATTGTGTACGTCCTACCTTAAAAGGCAAGCCTCTCTAGTTGATGCATTTTCCCTCGCTTTCTTGCCCGTGTCCTGAGAGACAATCTCGCGTCTCAGACTCATTTGCCTGTGGGAAGACCTGCTCAGTCACTGAACGCGATATCTGCGCTCTAAACGCGCCGCATGCGCATCTTTAAAAGTACACAGAAAGCGAACATATTCGCGCTCTAAACGCGCCACATGCGCATCTTTAAAAGTACACAGAAAGTGAGCATATTCGCGCTCTAAACGCGCCGCATGCGCATCTTTAAAAGTAGGGCCTACACAGAAAGCGAGCATATTCGCGCTCTAAACGCGCCGTATGCGCATCTTTAAAAAGGCGAGCATATTCGTGCGCCTCTATAGCAGATCCTTGAAAGTACAATGAACGCGAGATTATCCGCGCAAACGCCGCCACTCCGTCACGGTCTCCTTGAACGCAGACGCTGGTTACACATCAATAATATGTGAAACCATATAATTTGCAGTGTGGCTGTTTTGTATGAAGTTGAATTTTTGAATTTTGCAGCCGAATATACTGATATCACGAAGGACAATATCCGATATCCATTTGAAGTCTCTGATTGTGGTTGTAAAGCATTTGTTCGTGATTTTCCATAGTCGGGTAAGTGCCGGTTTCAGAGCTGTCACAGCCGTAACGGAGATATGTCAGGGGCGTAACATTGTTTTTTCCTTATGAATGCAAACATTTATTAAAACAAAATCAATATTTCATGTTATATAAAGAGCCATCCCTTCTCCATTTATTGCGTGTTATTGCTTTTGGTTTGTGCATTTTAATTCACAGAATTTCAACAAATCTTCCTGTCTCCCAAAAACGTGTGTCTTTTTTCTGTCACGTCCATAAAGCATTATTTTTTCATTTTTTTTAAACAGAAAACTCGTGCATATACTGATTTTTTTCTGATGTCTGCACTCTATTGTTAGGGCTGTAGAAAAATATAAACAGATATTGGTAACAAATTAATTTTCTGGGAATTTAAACTTCAAGTTTTGACTGCAATTGTCATCCATAACGCTGGAATTACCCTTATTATTTTGCTGTGCATTACCTTTATTAAAATCCCAAATTATCAATGCCACTGTCAAACAAATGGAAATGTTAAGATATTATGATGACGAGAAAAGAAATCTGACTCAACAAGAATGTTATCAAGATTTGCTTTACAAAACAGTATTGAATTTGCAACGGGCAGACGAGATTTAAAATACCTCCAATGAATATCTGGAATGAACGCTAAAACACATGAATTAGTAAAGTAATCTTCACATTATGTATATTTTGTTTTGTTTTCATATAATGCATATTTTATTTACAATGTATATTTTATTTGTTTTCAATTTATGCATATTTTATTTTTATTATCTTCATATTACTTAATATTCATTCTTACTCTTATTTTTATTTGTTTATATTTACTCTTATTTCAATTTATTGTTATATATTCTACATAACTGTGACAACCACAGGCAAGCGCAGAACCAATTACACGCACATGCTTTGAACAAGTTTATTGTTAACTATAATCTTTTGTTGTTATCAGAATCTTTTACTTCCTCCTTGTCAATGGTGGAGAAAGAGGTTTGGTTCTGGTACGCTTCAGAGAAATGTTACATAAATGGTTATTGGTAATGAAAAATTGTGACTATTTAGTCATTAGATAGTTATAATCCAGAAAACTGAGTTATGAAGCAATTCTCTGAATGAAATCAGTCAAATGAGACGTGACAGTCTCAAAGGGGGAAATGTTGAAGATTTTATAGCCAAAATAATCCCTTATATATATAAACTTATTCTACCATTATGTATTTGAATTATCCTATGCGATGTAGTTTTCTATGCCTGCATGTATGGAGGATGGGAAAGGGTCTGCAGCTCACATGATTGAGTCTGACGCTCACATGATTATAATCACATGTTGAAAGTCGAACAAGGATGCTATAGAATAGGCCTCCTGTTCTGACGTGTTTGTGACCAAATTGGGCTGTAAGAGAATAGACCCTTTCTTCCTACTTCCAATGGTAATTAATAATAGTGGCATGTGCCTGAGAAGACGAGTATTTAAGCTGGGCTGGAAGAAGAGATGTTAGTTGTTCTGCAGGCAACTCAGCTTTATGTCTTTGATTGTAATCTTTGATATTAAAGTCTTCCTTTGGCAATGGAACTCACAGATTTGAGAGTGATTCTTCACAGCGAAAAAGAACCACAACAGTACCTATAGAGTAGTATTGCATACTTCTTATCTTCGAAGAGTATTTGGTTTGATCACATTTATAAAAGATAGATACATCTTATTTACGGAAAAACACGACGTCCTGGGGGTGTGCGGGGGGAGGAACTAAATCACGACCACACAAAACCCAGATAGCACACGTACGTTTTGCCCCCTATAACATCGAATAAGTATAGTCCAGGCATAGGCAGATAATTCAGTCAGTTAGTGCTCTAACCAGCTCTCTGTTACATCTGCTTTGGGTCCTCTCATTACTGCAGGCCGATGCCACGCTTATCTGTTTGCGCATGCACATTCATCTTTTTGCAACCCACCAGAGAGGCGACGCGGATGTTTTCGGGTAAGCTTTCACCCGATGTAAATTAGAAAAAAAAACATATTTTGTTAATTATTTGACTTTAAAAAGTTGATAGTTATACACCCGCTGTACTACAGCATAGGTAAATAAGACTGTGGACCCAAAACTAACTTAACGTTAACTTGTTTAGCCAACGGTCACGGTAATTTAGCTATTTTTAAAATGACTGTTAATGGCTTTATGTGTTACCAGAATATGAGCACAAATTAAGTTACCATTTCTTTAACGTTATTTTATAGCTGATTTGAACTAGCTGTCGTGTTTTTCAGTGTGGAATATTGGAACAATTGGCAGATAAATAGCAAGTGTGCTCATTTTGTTTATGCCATTAGCAGACTACATTAACTGAGGTAAGGCATTACATTTATGTAATAATAAATTACAATTCTTTCTTCGGTTTTTGTCTTTATGAGGGTATAGTGGGCGATTTCAGATTTCGCTTCACAGTGCGTCAGTTTCCGGTTGAGTGAACGCTGGCGTGTTTTGACTGCCGCTGCTCTCCCGCCCTTCTGTTTTCGTGAATAATTTTGGGACTTTATAGTGTGCAATTTAAATTTCTGGATTTTAACTCCCTTGAGTTCATCCTGCAGAATTTTACTTTGATTTGATTAAACTACGGTGCGGTTTATGAACTGTTGTGATCCTTTCAGTGAAATTGTTACATGCCAAACGCGAGCTTTCGCCACCGAAGCAACAGGCTGTTTCATCTGTCTTCCGTGAGTAAGTACCCACTTTCTTTCGGATTATTGGTTGCCAGATGCTGGTCTGGTTGATATGGTCTTAGAAAGTGCTGTTTTTCTTCTATGTACTTGCACTGTGTTGCGGCTTAGTTGCTCGGTGTGCTGGCTAACGTGGTTTTAAACCCGGCAGAGTATGCGCGACTCTAGGATGATCCTCCTCTTTATACTGCCCGTAACTTTTTTATCTGTTTTTATTTATTTTTGTGCGCTGTCTCAAGGAACTTTGCTGCCTATTGGCTCGTGGGGTTTTTATGACATGACATTTTACTCGGAGTTGGATCTGCATCACCTAAACCCTGAAGTTCGGCTGCCGCTGCCCACCAGCCTATGTGATCACTGCGTTGCTCTTGGTATCGTTCGCCGGCCTCGCTACATACATCGGGGTTCTCGCAAACACTGCACTGGGCTTACCACCTCAGTTACCTCACCTGATGGATTTACTACCCCTGTTGTCTGGTCCTCTTCTCGCCGACTGTGCGCAAAGAGAGTGTGGAAATATAAACTTTGTAAACCACCGCTCTTTGGAATATGTCCCACTCAGGGCTCTACCGCCAGCTACTACTTCCTCTGTAACAGTACAGCCTTCAGTGAAAATGGCTCTAGTAAACGCTAGATCATTGTCAAATAAAACATTCATTATGAACAACTTTCTCTCATCTCACGCTTTGGATTTTCTGTTTGTGACTGAAACCTGGCTGAAACCTGAAGTATCTCCTTCTGACCAGGCCAAATGGACATGGTGGTGGTTTAGCTACAATTTTCAAGAAGTCATTCAAATGTTGACTACTGTCTGTAGATGCCTTTTCTAGTTTTGAGGCACAAAAACTAGATAACGATCTTAATGGTCCTCTAATCTGCATCCTGGTTTACAGACCACCTGAAGTTAGTACAACGTTTATTCATGAATTTTCAGACTTCCTGTCAAATCAAGTGTCACGCTGTGATTGACTGTTGGTTCTGGGGGATTTTGACATCCATGTCTGCTGCCCCTCTAAACCTATGGTTAAAAATTTTATGAGTCTCATTGACTAGCTGATTTTGTACAGTGTGTCTCTTCTCCGACTCATAAGGCCACATGCTAGATCTTATTTTGACTCGCGGTCTCTCTCTACACTCATGTGAAGATTTCGATGCTGGTATTTCTGATCACTGTTCTGTATTATTTGAACCTGCAGTCCCATATGTACAGCCCATCCTCTCTCAGCCTGTATGCAGCTCTCGTGGTTTTTACTCCACTACTGCACTAGACTTCTCTAAATTTTACTCTAATTTTTTTACTAATTCTGAGGTCTCTCTCCTACCTGATATGACCACTGATCAGCTGGTTCTCATTTTCAACTCTACTTATTCTACTGCATTGAATACTGTTGCTCCGCTGAAGCCTAAAAAGCAGAAGGCTAGATCTAGTCCTCAACCTTGGCTAAATGCTTCTACCCGTGCGCTCAGACAGGAGTGCAGGAGGGCTGAACGCAGGTGGAGAAAGGATGGGCTTCAGGTTTCTTATAAAATTTTGAAAGATTCTCTAACCACCTACCAAAAGTCTGTCAGTACTGCAAAATCTCAATATTTTTCAAATTTGATTGCCATGAATGCAAACAGACCAAAAGTTATTTTTAAAACTATAAACTCAGTTCTTAATCCAGCCACTTGCTCAGCCCCTGTTGGCAATCTCGAGACCTGCCCAGAATTCTTAGGTTTCTTTGTACAGAAAGTACAAGATATCAGATTTCACCTCACTCCCCCTGACATGGTTCATTCTCACGGGATCTCTCCTATTAATTTCACTAGTTTTAAACCAATGACTCCATCTCAATTTAGTGCATTAATTTCTAAGATGAAATTTACACAATGCCAATCCAATGTACTGCCTGGCCGTTTGATTAGAGAGGTGTTGGACACCATTAGCCCTGCCCTTTTAACTATTATAAACAGCTCTTTGACTAGTGGCATTTTCCCAGAGTCTTTTAAACACGCTTCTGTACAGCCCCTGTTAAAAAGATCTCACTTCGATCCATCTGTTCTTAGCAACTACCGGCCGATTTCTAAACTCCCATTTATTTCTAAGGTTTGAGAAAAAGCAGTGCTTTCACAATTTACTTCTTACCTGGATGCTTTTAACATTCTGGATAAGCTCCAATCTGGTTTAAGAGCACGTCATAGTACAGAGTCGGCCTTGCTTAAAGTTATGAATGATCTTTTGTTGTCCATTGATTCCGGGTCATCTGCCATTCTGATACTGTTATATCTGATACTGTTAATTAATGACTGATTAAATTACGTTTTATTTTGAATTATGAATGACATAGAAATTCACAGTGCTGATGATTTCCCCCACGTTAATTCTGCCAACGTTATACTGGTAGTAGCCTACACCGACAGATGCAGTGCGCATTGCAATGCAAACGCTGCGCACCTTGAAACTCCACGCCACGCCGAGTGTGCGGCGCGAACTAGCTGCTTACCCATGCAGTATCGGGGAACCAGATTATATTTTATCGAAAGCCAAAATCGGAATTTATCACTTTGGTACGTAAGGACAAAACGGCTGGCTTGCAGCAGTCCAAATAAGTCCCCAGTCACCGGGATTGTCCACCCCAGTCCGTGCACGCTGTTATCAAGTCATAAACATTTCAGTCGTTTGTTACTAACATACGGACAATGCATATAAACACAAACAATCATTACTGAGTAGTATAAAGAAGAGTCCATTCACATTTCTTAGTATATCACGCATTTTACACCGCCACTAGCCGCCATGTTAGCTCCCTGAATCTTAGTGCAGAACAAAACGTGATTGGCTGAAGTTAGAACGTGCCCTATTGGACAACGAAAGCGGAAGTTACCCGATTGGCATGCGTAGATAGTGGGCGGCGTCCACCTATTTGTGGATTGTGTGCGCGTTTTGACGTTAGAAATGTTTCAAAATCCACAAATGCACAGAGAGCCATCCACAAATGCGTGCACTGATCCACAAATGCGTGCACTGATCCACAAATGCGTGCAGCGATTCACAAATGCACAGAAAGCGATCCACGAATGTGCAGAAAGCGATCCACAAATGTGCAGAAAGTGATCTACAAATAAATGCCATTGACATAAATTTGTAAATATTTTTTATTTGCAAATCTCATTGTATTTATTTGTGAATTCCATTTATTTTTGTGGAACGTCTAACATATATTTATGGTTCGCTTTTTGTGCATATGTGGATTTAAAAAATGTTTGTGAAACTCTCTATATTTATTTGCGGATCATAGTTTATTTATTCAGAATATTGCAACAATTCTGATCCCATATTCAAGGCACGGGATTACAGTGGTTCACCTCTTATTTAAAGGGTAGGACTTTTTCAGTAAATATCAGGTCGTTCACCTCATGGTTCCATTCTTGGCCTTTTATTGTTCTCGCTCTACATGCTTCCCCTAGGCTCCATTCTCCAGAAATATAATGTTAACTATCATTGCTACGCCGATGACCTCCAACTTTACCTTCCAATCAAACTTGAAAATGACTCTTATTTACAACTTTTTGTCTCATGTTTTGGCGAAGTAAGAACATGGATGGCTAATAATTTTTTGCAGCTAAACACTGACAAAACTGAGGTGCTTTTGCTAGGCCACGCTGCACTCAATACTACTCTTACAAGTAGGTTAGGTTCCTTTAGTAAAAACTTACAACACCATGTAAAAAAATCTAGGTGTCCTTTTCGATCCATCTCTACAATTTGACAAGGATGTAAACACGGTTGTAAAGAGTAGCTTTTTCCACCTCAGATCTGTTGCGAAAGTAAACTTTTTTCTCTCTCGAAAAGATCTCGAAACAGTCATCCATGCACTTATCTCTTAAAGGCTCGACTATTGTAACTTTCTGTATGTCGGTCTTCCTCAAAGCACTCTATCTCAGCTTCAGATGGTTCGAAATGCAGCAGCCAGATTGTTGACAGGAACAAAAATGAGGGACCATATTACTCCTGTTCTTGCTTCATTGCACTGGCTCCCTATCAAATTCAGAGTTGATTTTAAGATCCTTCTTTTTGTATACAAGGCATTGCAAAAGTCAGCCCCGGAATATATCTGTGATCTTATCCAGCCATTTACAACCTCTAGGTCATTAAGATCTTGTAACCAGCTTCTCTTATCTGTCCCTCGTTCTCGTTGTAAATCCAAAGGTGACAGAGCTTTCGCCATTGCTGCCCCTAAACTCTGGAACAGTCTACCCCTTACTATCAGGGCCTCTCCATCGATTGGTGTTTTTAAATCAAATTTAAAGACTCATTTTTACATCCTTGCATTTGAGTGAAGATGTATACGGTACTGTTGATGTTTGTTTGTTTTTCGTATATATACCTATTCTGATTTTATTTTGACTTTATATTTTATACTTCATATTTTTAATTTTGATCTCTGTTGCTTTTTATCTAACCTTTTATTGTAACGCACTTTGGATCAACGATGGTTGTGTTAAAGTTGTGCTCTATAAATAAATTGACTTGACTATCAGTTTATTTTTTATATGTATCAGTGTTGCATGGAACGCCTCTCCATTTGCCTACACAAGTATCGATGACTTATTGCACTAAACAATGATTGGACAGGACGGGAAAAAAAATTGGCTCCATTTCCTCTTTCACTGTGCTGCGTGCTTCTCCAGCTGCACAGTGGCGAGTGTGATTATAATCCGTACGGTTATTTGTAATTCATTGTCTTAAAAGTGTATGATATATTCAACAAGAAGTATTTTATGCAATAAGAAAGTGCTAGATACTGGCAATCGTTGTGAAAAATGTGTTTATTGCCAGTGAGGGCTGTTCAACATGGTTAAATATACCAAATCTAACCTATCTTAAACTAATTTTACTGATGCACAACATGACGCAGAAGGGACAGTTACACACATAAATACTGTATATGCATAGTATTGTGGGATATGAATGGAATGGTATAGATGTCACAAAAAAGAAAATTCTTTTAGAAAATTACGTTTGTGGTCCTCCATGATTTGTTACTGACTGAGCCCCATTTGGACCCTGGTCTTAACACAAAAGCAGCTGTAAATGAGACTATTAGCTAATGTTTACATCAAGAATGCAGCGGGAAGAGTGGTCTTCAATAAGCCGAAGAGAGGACACGTCACTTCTCTCCTATAGTCCAGGCCAGGGATAGGCAACGTTTTGCTTCTATTGTTTACATCATTTGTAAGTTGCTTTGGATAAAATCGTCTGCTAAATGACTAAATGTAAATGACTATATGTGTGAATTTATTAAGTATGCTTTTGCTTGTCTCTCTGTTTCATTGTCACGGACTCACGGAAGAACGAGAACAGGTAATTTCACAAAACAAGAGGTTTATTCAGGATTTCACGAGAAAGTCAATAGGTGCATAAACACAGGAAAATCTCCAACAAGAGAAGGCAAAAACGAACAGTCTTATCTTTAGGTAGCTCGTATCCGTAGAGCTGGTTGCCGAGGAGGAATCCCAGAATGTAATCCGCATAGAAAATCCTTCGAGTCCACAAAGCAAGTGTCCAAGGAACGCGAGGTATGTCACATTGAGACCAGATGACTGTGAGCCTGGAGGCGAGATTTTTATGTTTGTAGGCTGATGAGGAACAGGTGTCGTATATTAGAATTCAGGTGACTTGGAACGGGTGCGTGAAACTGGAAATCTGGTGTCTGAGGGAGATGTGGTTGGTGGGTTCGTGACATTACCCCCTCCTCCACGGGCGTCTCCTGACGCACTCAACTGACGACGAGGACGGCCACGACCTCGGGAGGCAGGACGATCAGGGTGTAGACGGTGGAAGTCAGATAACAGGGTTGGGTCTAGTACGTCACGGTGATCAACCCATGACCTCTCCTCTGGGTCATACCCCTCCCAGTCGATCAGGTATTGTAGCCGACCGCCTCGTCGCCGGGAGTCTAGAATTTGGTTGACGATGTAGATGGATCCTCCGGGGTCGATCTCTGGAGGAGGGAGTGCTTCAGGTTCTGTGGCAGGAGGAAGAACAGGGTCAGTGTATGGTTTTAACAGTGAGACGTGGAAGGAAGGTGAGATACGGTATCGGGCGGGTAGTTGGAGCTCATAGGTCACATCATTGATTTGTCTCACAATAGTAAATGGTCCAATATAGCGAGGGCTCAATTTCTTGCTAGGCAGACGGAGACGGGTATTATGGGTAGAGAGCCAAACTCGATCCCCTGGATGGTAGGTGGGGTTGTCCTGTCGACGAGTATCAGCGTTCTTCTTATGCCTTTGTCTGGCTCGTTGCAGATGAACGTGGGCAGAATCCCAGACTCTCTCACTCTCTCGAAACCAGGCATCCACGGCAGGAACTTCCGACGAGTTCTGGGTGAATTCTGGATAGGGCGTCGGCCTTGGTGTTCTTAAATCCTGGTCTGTACGTGAGGGTAAAGTTGAAACGGGTGAAAAATAATGACCAGCGAGCTTGTCTTGGGTTTAAACGTTTGGCCTCTCTCAGGTATTGCAGGTTCTTATGATCGGTGATGACCTTGAAGGGGTGTCTGGCTCCTTCCAACCAGTGCCGCCATTCTTCTAGTGCTAATTTTATGGCAAGCAGTTCACGGTTAGCGATATCATAATTCTGTTCTGCCGGGGATAACTTCTTGGAGTAATAGGCACAGGGATGGAGTGCAGGTGGTTCTCCCCTATATTGCGACAGAATCGCTCCTACCCCCACCATGGAGGTGTCCACCTCCACCACAAACGGAAGTTCGGGGTCTGGATGGGTAAGCGTGGGAGCAACACAGAAGGCCTCTTTCAGAAAATGGAACGCTTTGATTGCCGCGGGGTTCCAGGTGAGTTTACTGGGTTTCTTCTTGAGCAAGGATGTGAGAGGTGCTGCGATTTGGCTGTACTGAGCGATGCAACGACAGCAGAAATTTGCAAAACCGAGGAACTGTTGGAGCTGTTTGAGGGTCTGAGGTTGTGGCCAGTTGCGAACTGCCTCTACTTTTCCCCTGCCCATGCACACCCCTTGTGGTGTGATGACATAACCCAGGAAATGCACAGATGTTAGATGGAACTCACACTTCTCCTTCTTTAGGTAGAGGTGATACTTGCGGAGGCGTTGGAGTACTTGCCGAACATGATGTTGGTGAGTCTCGAGATCCGGGGAGTATATAGAAGTCATCTATGTATATTATTACGAACTTGTGTAGCATGTCACGGAAGATCTCGTTCATGCAATTCTGGAACACGGAAGGGCTGTTGGCTAGACCATAAGGCATGACGTAGTATTCATAGTGACCGGTAGGAGTAATGAAGGCCGTCTTCCATTCGTCACCTTTCTGGATTCGGATCAGGTTGTAGGCACTTCTGAGGTCTAGTTTGGAGAATATTTTAGCTCCTCTAAGCTCCTCTAAGGCGGCGGGTACCAGGGGAAGGGGATAGGCGAATTTTATGGTTTGCAAGTTGAGATGGCGATAATCGATACAGGGTCGAAGTCCTCCATCCTTCTTACCTACAAAAAAGAAACTGGATGCGGCTGGTGAGGTCGAAGGGCGAATAAACCCCTGTGAGAGAGCTTCTGAGATGTACTCCTCCATAGCTCACGTCTCCGGGATTGAGAGGGGGTATATACGACCTTTGGGCAGTGAGGCACCAGGTAGCAGGTTGATTGCACAATCCCATGGCCGATGGGGAGGTAGTTTGGTAGCTGCAGACTTACTGAACACGTCCTGGAACTCCCAGTAGATAGGTGGAAGCTCCACAGATATCGAGGAAGGAGGACTTTCCAATGTAGTAGATCCCAGGAGAGTGAACTTCTCCTGCAACGTCCTTTGGTAATGATTCAAGCAATAGTCACTCCACTGTTGGATGTCGCTCGTCCCCCATGCAATCACCGGCTGATGTTGAGCTAACCACGGACGTGCCAGGACGATATCCACGGTGGCAGCCTCTAACACGAGAAAGGATATCTCCTCTTCATGATTATGAGGCAGTCGTAGTTTTAATGGAGGAGTACAGGAAGTTACCATGCCCCGGGCTAGCGGTTCTCCTTGAATATTGATGATTTGGTAGGTCGTGAGACTTTTGAGACTGGGGATACTATGGGGCTTGAGTATACGTGAGGAGATAAAGTTGCCTGAGGATCCCGAATCCAGGAGAATCTTGACTGGAACAGATTTTTGAGCAAGAATCAACAAATCATCGTTATGCGGAATATTCATGGCTATATTGTGTATATGTATGGGACTCACCGCAGATGTTGGAGGACGTACAGGGCAGGTGCTGACGACATGTCCTTGACCATCACAATATAGACACAGGTTGAGCCGTTTGCGTCTGTCCTTCTCCGCTCGTGAAAGATGGTACCTGTCCATCTGCATAGGTTCAGGTGCGGGGAACATCGGATCTGATACTGCGCGGAACGCAGGTTGAAACTCCAGGTGTGCAGCATTGAGGTTCTGTGATATATGTAGGGCTTTCTGCATAAAATTCTCCAATCCCACGGTGGTATCATAAATGGCCATCTGCTGTTGAATGCGTGGATTGAGACCTCGTCGATATGCCGAGAGAAGCGCAGCCTCATTCCATCCACTGGTGGCCGCCAGCGTGCGAAACTGTAGGGTGTACTCGTGAACGGTGTGCTGAGCTTGGCGTATTCTGAAAAGTTCGTCGTGCACTGACAAGGATGTGGTTCAAGTATCAAACACTTCCTTGAAATGTGCGAGAAACCTGTCGAGGGATCGGGTGATGGGACTGTCGGCGTTCCATACTGACTGTGCCCATTGGCGAGCCCTTCCGGTCAGCAACGAGATGATGAACGCTATTTTAGCGCGATCGTTAGCAAATTGTTGAGGAAGCATTTCGAAATATAAGGAGCATTGGAGCAGGAAGCCACTACATTCTGATACATCACCGGAGAAAGTAGTAGGTTTGGCCATGGGACAAACAGGGGCAGACAGCAGTGATGGCGGTTGTAGCGATGAGCGGAGGAGGTCGACCAATTCCTGGAACGGTCCGAGATTTTCTGGGGGCTGGGATTACATCCTCTGAAAATTTTTCTTGGTGTTCCGGTCTTCTGTCACGGACTCACGGAAGAACGAGAACAGGTAATTTCACAAAACAAGAGGTTTATTCAGGATTTCACGAGAAAGTCAATAGGTGCATAAACACAGGAAAATCTCCGACAAGAGAAGGCAAAAACGAACAGTATTATCTTTAGGTAGCTCGTATCCGTAGAGCTGGTTGCCGAGGAGGAATCCCAGAATGTAATCCGCATAGAAAATCCTTCGAGTCCACGAAGCAAGTGTCCAAGGAACGCGAGGTATGTCACATTGAGACCGGATGACTGTGAGCCTGGAGGCGAGATATTTATGTTTGTAGGCTGATGAGGAACAGGTGTCGTATATTAGAATTCAGGTGACTTGGAACGGGTGCGTGAAACTGGAAATCTGGTGTCTGAGGGAGATGTGGTTGGCGGGTTCGTGACTTCATACAGGTTCCGCGTATGCAACAATCCTGTCTTACAGAAAGGTATGCCACAACTGATTAGCCCTTGTTTATATAACTTGTGGTCTAGCCAAAAATAATTTGAGTGTGCTTGTAAATTTTATTACTTGTAAAAGTAAGAAGTTTAAAACTTGCAAATAAAACAAATTTGTAATAATATATCTACTATAAGTATCAATCTGCAGCTAGCATTTTCAGCAAGTACTGTATTATTATGTACTTGGTTGATACTTGCACTTTTAGTCATGGTGTACTGTAGCATTAGTATTCATGGTTCTGGTTATAACATATCATGTTGAATCTCTTGTTTCTGCTCATGAATTGAGTATAGTATCTATTCACGCCATTATACATTTGACAGGTATGATTATGTGCCAGTATTCTATGATATATACACTCACCTAAAGGATTATTAGGAACACCATACTAATACGGTGTTTGACCCCCTTTCGCCTTCAGAACTGCCTTAATTCTACGTGGCATTGATTCAACAAGGTGCTGAAAGCATTCTTTAGAAATGTTGGCCCATATTGATAGGATAGCATCTTGCAGTTGATGGAGATTTGTGGGATGCACATCCAGGGCACGAAGCTCCCGTTCCACCACATCCCAAAGATGTTCTATCGGGTTGAGATCTGGTGACTGTGGGGGCCATTCTAGTACAGTGAACTCATTGTCATGTTCAAGAAACCAATTTGAAATGATTCGAGCTTTGTGACATGGTGCATTATCCTGCTGGAAGTAGCCATTAGAGGATGGGTACATGGTGGTCATAAAGGGATGGACATGGTCAGAAACAATGCTCAGGTAGGCCGTGGCATTTAAACGATGCCCAATTGGCACTAAGGGGCCTAAAGTGTGCCAAGAAAACATCCCCCACACCATTACACCACCACCACCAGCCTGCACAGTGGTAACAAGGCATGATGGATCCATGTTCTCATTCTGTTTACGCCAAATTCTGACTCTACCATTTGAATGTCTCAACAGAAATCGAGACTCATCAGACCAGGCAACATTTTTCCAGTCTTCAACTGTCCAATTTTGGTGAGCTCGTGCAAATTGTAGCCTCTTTTTCCTATTTGTAGTGGAGATGAGTGGTACCCGGTGGGGTCTTCTGCTGTTGTAGCCCATCTGCCTCAAGGTTGTGCGTGTTGTGGCTTCACAAATGCTTTGCTGCATACCTCGGTTGTAACGAGTGGTTATTTCAGTCAAAGTTGCTCTTCTATCAGCTTGAATCAGTCGGCCCATTCTCCTCTGACCTCTAGCATCAACAAGGCATTTTCGCCCACAGGACTGCCGCATACTGGATGTTTTTCCCTTTTCACACCATTCTTTGTAAACCCTAGAAATGGTTGTGCGTGAAAATCCCAGTAACTGAGCAGATTGTGAAATACTCAGACCGGCCCGTCTGGCACCAACAACCATGCCACGCTCAAAATTGCTTAAATCACCTTTCTTTCCCATTCTGACATTCAGTTTGGAGTTCAGGAGATTGTCTTGACCAGGACCACACCCCTAAATGCATTGAAGCAACTGCCATGTGATTGGTTGATTAGATAATTGCATTAATGAGAAATTGAACAGGTGTTCCTAATAATCCTTTAGGTGAGTGTATATTCAGTTAAACTTGGCGCAGTGATATGGAAGTGTAATTTGGTTGACTGATCTGTAATTATTTCATAGGTGTGCGTTTGACTGAAATATAATGCACACCCGTAGAACATGTGTCAGCCAACAAAAAATAGTGTTTGAGCAAAAAGAATAGAGTTCTTGGGATGTTTAAGATCAATGGAAATGGTAAGATTAGTATTGGAAAAGGAGGTGAAAGCATTAGAAGTGATTTATGGGTTAAAGATAAGAATAGGAAAAGATTGGGATTAGGAAAAAAGAAGGGGAAGACAGTAAGGGGTTTGGAAATAAGAAGGTAGTAGTGGTTGTTCAAGGGAGGGTGAGGGAGTGTTATCTTTAGAATGGAAAGTAAAAGGTTGGAATGTTTGTATTGTTTATACCCATGCACCCCACACATTATTGTTTCTTAATCATTTCTCTCTTAATGTCGGTTCTTAGGAATGGTGCCCTGGCATACATCACCGAGGACGAGGTTCAGGCTGAGCCGTAGAGGCAGAGACAACACTTAAGGTGAGCTGATAAGTAAAGGTGAGCTGATTAAACTACAGCAGTTTTGACTGGTCCTAAGGCACTGCAATTTGAAAATGTAGGTTGTTGATACTTAAAAAAGGGATTGTTACCTTGCAGTTCTACTGTAAATACCCCTATGCGACACTGATGCTGCTCAGTTCATTTCACATTTCAAAGGTGGCAATCTATTTCAATCAAAGACTGCAACCTAATTACATTTCCTTACATGTACCCTGACCTTCACATTTCATTGATTACATATGTCCTACTCTAATACAATATGCATTTTCCAAAACAAGGGAATCATTTGTATTCAGCATTTTGTCATTTAGATCATATAGGAACATTTAGGTTCAAAAGCAAACAGACCGGAAAGATGCTGAGCAGCGAAATGCTCAGTTGGCAATTCAAAGTATTCATATTCATCTAACATCAACACATCTAACGCGGTGAAGGTTTTGTAGATTGTAGATGTAGGCAAATGAACTGCACATCTCATCATTAGCAAAATGGGAATGGTCCTTAAACTGGTAAAACAAAATGTACCGCTATACAGCATTTGATGCAGATGTCAGAATCCTGAAGCACTTGATCTGGCTAAAGTAAACAGTTAAAATGTACCCATTTTTTTTTTAAGTCCTAACTGCTTTTTTGCAATGTTTTTCTTTTACAGGCTGCCAGAAAGAATACATCTGTACTCTGGGACTACACTGCTGCTTCTCCTGAAGTTCTTTTTGGTGTCATTAAAGTGTATGGACCTGAATCATGTCTGTTTATTATACCAGAGACTGCTACACACACAAAATGAAGATATTTTTCTATGTCAGTAGTTTACTTTTCATGTTGGATAGTCAAGTAATCTCAGTGCTGTAATCACCATAGGGGTCCTCAAAGACTTTGGAGCCAGGGACCCCTTACAGGGGGGATAATTTTTCAAGGACCAACTTGAAATAAATATAAATATAATTGTTATTAACCACAGTTTGCACTCTTATATACTAACTATTAGATCTTAGATTTAATTATTTATTTTGTATTTTTCCAACCTATATACTTCAGACCCGTTTAATAGTGAAAAATTAAAACACATTTTACATTGAATCATGTTAATACCACCTATGTGCTTTTAAACAGTGTTATTACAACATTTATAAATTTCCTTTTTTCTTAAGCCTTAACATTGAAATGGGTGTTACAATAATTGACCACATTTTATAATTTATAGATAATATTACGGACCCCCGGGCTATGGATTGCGCACCACCAGGGTTCCTGGACCCCACTTTGAGAATCCCTGCCATAGACACTTTAATGGTGGGCTAGCCCCAGAATAATTAGAAATAGCCAAAGTGTCCCACCAATATTTGAAGTTGCAGTGCTCTGTTTGTTGCGAAGATGTTTTTTTTTACCCCGGTCTGCCACGGGGTTTTAACAGTTTTTTTTTCTCTTTGGCATGTGTGAATTACCTGTATTTGTGCCACTCTCTCTACAAACAGTGAAACTGAAAGTTAAGTTACTTAAAAATAGCGATTTAACCTCCTCCATGTTAAGAAATATTATGTAGCAATTATGCAGTGAAGCTACTTTGTTAATAAAAGACGTGAGGCAGCATTGCCTTGCTGTGTTCCTTGATGTTTTTGTGTGTAGAGCGAGTGATGTGCGTGTTTGTGTTTGGGGATGGGTGGGCAGTAGGCTACTCGAGTTGAGGGGGGATGGCATCCCCTTTGAATTAAAGATGATCCAAATCATCCCCCTTCTAAAACGGCCATCCCCCCTTCCCATCCCCTGTTATTTTATCAATGAATGTGTAAATATTACCAGTGGTAATTTACCACTATTTCAACATTTAGTTTTTGCGAATATTGAATAGGCTAAAATACTGTGGACGAGGGTAACGTGCACATAATGACACGACGATTTGTTTTAAATTGACGTCACATCAGTCAGTGACATAGCAGCGCAGGTGCCGGTGATTTCAGCATCATGGCCAAGCCCAAGTGACATGGACAGCTTGACCTGAGGGACTTCGGCTTTAAGAGGGCAAGAAGTAGCACTGAAGGTTAGTCAAGAGTCAGGAATACTTTTGATATGTCACCAAAGGCGGAATCTCTGGACAGAGGCGATAACAACACAGTTAACGATGTTAGTTAGTTTGGAGCTTTTCTCTTGTTAGCTAATGCCAGCTAGCTAGCTAACGTCAGGTTAGACTTTACAGTCACAAAGTTAATGTTAGATTTGGTTTCTGTTTCACCTGGAATATCTCACTTCAGGGTTTCCCACAGCACTTTACAGCAGCCGCCTAAGCAACACACGCCCTGCCTCCTTAACTAGCCTAAGTAGAAAAAAATATATTTTTTTATGAGCGTTATCCGCTGTGTTACTCTGTCCTGTCCGATCAGTGGCATCTGGTGGAATGTCATCGCGCTATCTAGCATCGTTCGCCAAACATTCTACAACATTAAAATTCTAAAATTAGAATTTTGATGTCAATTCCACTATTACACACACATATATTACACAAAGTATTTAGTTTAATTACATCAAAAGTAACTGTAATTAAATTACAGAAAAAATAAGAGTAATCCCTTACTTTACTTTTCAAGGGAAAAGTAATTAAATTACAGTAACTAATTACTTTGCAACTAGTTACACCCAACACCGATCATGAGTATGACGTTGCACTTGCACCCTGTGGGAAAATGTGTCCTCTGTATTTACCCTAACTATGTAGGAGCAGCGGTAGCCATGCCAGCCTGGGGACCAACTCCAATTCTGAGGTGCCTTGGTCAAGATCAATGACAGGAGTATATGATACGTAATATATCATAGCATGTATGTTGTTTTAGAGTAATATAATATAATAATTATCTTTGTGCTTAAACAATAATCAAAAGGGTACACCGTTGGTCTCCCACCATATGCGCTGTCATCAGCACAAATGATCTGTCCCTAAACGTTAAATCCAATCCACCATCCCCCCTGATTTTTTTACAACTCGAGTACTGTGGGTGGGGATGGGTGCGCAAGCATGCGCAAATGAAAGCAGAACACATTATATTGGCGGTCGTCCAAGCAGCGGGCGGGAATCATTTGCGATTAAATGCCGACGTCTCGACGATATATATTCCCAATTAGCAAACACCCTCTGAGCTCCATCGTGCCAATGGAACTTTGTAAATCGGGTCGGCATCGGCCAGACGTACATGTGCTATCTGGGTAACCTGCCCTACATCATCGCATTATCCTTGCAAAACTATTGATTCACATAAGTTCGTGTTGTTTAGATTATGCACGTAGGCACCGATTGCCAACGAAAAACAGACATATGACTTAGGCCATGTTTACACGATGAAAAACGTAAACGTTTTTTCCTTTGCGTTTTTGAAAAGTTTCACGTACACATGACAGCATTATCAAAACGGATAAAAACGCTGTAGTATGCACGCTAGGCCAGTGGATGGTGATGTGGGTTGTGTAAACAGGATGTGCCTTTGCACATACACATGCACAGTAATAAGCCAAAAGTGCTTTTTAATACCGTTGGTCGACGTATATGTGTGTTTAAAGTCTGGTGAATGTAAATAGTGTGTCTCTGCTGGCCTTATTGGTGCAGCAAATCCACATTTTGCTGGGGAAACGTTAATACATAGTCGAGCAGTGAGAGCTCACAGTACGGGAAGCCGCCATATTGTTTTGGCTATACTCGCGTGACTGAGTGCGTAACACACATGCGTGAGATGTCATCGTTTTCAGAAAGTTCCGTCTTCAGTCCCCTAAAATGCTGTTTCGTAACAGGGATCCTATTCCTTATATTGGCCAATTCTCCCGGAAAAGCACAGCAAGGTGAAAGAAAAATTCCGCCCACGCACCAACCGACGAGTGAGACCCGCTTAACATCAAGATTCTCTGTGGTCCATCAAGATGCCTGCGCTGTGTGGTCCTGCAGATGTAGCTCGTTTATCTTGCAATAGTGAAGTTTAGGTGTGTCTGTTTGTTCACGGCATTTCAGTGATGGATGTTATATATATACGGTGGATATAATGCTGGATTTGCAGATCATTCGAAACTGATAGATGGAGCTGTCCCAGCGCAAAAAAATGCCGGACATGAACAGCATGCGATAAGTGAAACTAAGAGGCCGTTTACACGAGACCGTTTTCAACTGAAAACGCAAAAAATATGCGTTTTGGCTGTCCGTTTACATGGAAACAGGGATACAGACCTGTAAAAAAAATTCAGAAACAATGCTGGGGGATTGTATGAAGCACAGAAATACTATGTCATAAGTCCAACTCGTACAAATATGTTTCCGGCAATTTATACCTTGAAGATATTGATGAGGAAGTTACCCACTCTGACATTGAGGGAGTAATTGACGGCTGAGCAGGGCAGTAAGCGTCAATCACATTCCAATGAATAGACAAAAGGATCTTCACAAACTTAGAAATACATTGCAGAGCCCAATCCTGATAAAATAGAGGCAAGGACATTGTGTGCCATGGGCCACACAGGACTTGAATGGAATTGTTGCCCGCCTACCTTATTTACATGAAGGGGTGGGGAAATGGATTTAAGTAGTGCAGGAGGAGACCACAGGAATGCTCCTGGTGGTGGGAGATATCAAGGCACTCCTAACAAAGTACGTGGGAGGGTCTAAGCTAAAAGAGATCCTGAGAGAAGCCAGACTGGCATGTGCGATCGACACACCACAGGCAGATGGAGTAGCATTCGATGACTACAGAGCGGCCATGTGGGCTGCACTGAGTAAGGAATACCCAACCTGCATAGATCTCCGGACGCTGAAAGGAGAACAAATGAGGAAACGGAGAACCCTGCCACCTACGTGCAAAGACAGCTGAAAAGGTGGAAGCAGGAGTTGGAAAGAGATCAGAAAGCAGACCCTGTCATGGCGGCACTGTTTAGAAATCGATCAATGTTATGACGCCACCCGTGAAAACCTAGTTGGAGGATGTGGTAGGTCTGAACACAAAGGGTCAGGGTCTGCTTCCTGATCTCTTTTCAACTCCTGCTTCCACCTTTTCAGCTGTCTTTGCACGTAGGTGGCAGGGTTCTCCGTTTCCCCGTCTGTTCTCCTTTCAGGGTCTGGGGATCTATCGCGCACGGATCACATGCCCCCCCCCACTTTTCAGGTTTACAGCAAACTATAATGGATTTATCAACGTGGTATAGAGCCTATTCGCTAAATAATAACATAAAATAAGTTAAATCGGGTCAACTTGCGTCAGTAGACTTTGAATTTGAGCTTGAGCATACAGAATGTATGCATCCTGTGAGCTGTCCTCGACGCGACGCTTCGTGTATGGTGTGCTACTCTGTTAACTTACATGCCGCTTTGTTTGTTTACATTGCACTGAAAGCCCAACTGTCACTGCTACAGCCTTGATTGTGAATGTACATGTAAGATTTGCTGTTTGGTCTCTCTTTACATGGTTCATGTACAAGTGTGTTGTAGCCTCCATGTCTCTGATAAGCACGGCTCTATAAGCTGGTGTAACTTTGTTTTCATTTACGTGCAAGTTGCAATGTTTCCGTTCTGTGCAACAGAAATGTGTGGTGTAACGGAGCATTTACGATTAATTAACCGTGATGTTTTTAAGTGCGGTTAATAGTGAACCTCGGTAATCGCTGCATCCCTATCCACTACACTTTTTTTCTTTTTCTACAACCAGAAGGCTCTAATAAAAAAAAGTATTTTAATAGCCTGGTCTCTGTTTTAACCTAAAATACAGCATTAACATTTTTTTTTCAGTGGGTAAAAATGGGTAATAATTATTGCATAAATATTATTTAGTACCATCAAATTCTCAAAAGATGCGAAATAAAAATAAAATAAAAAACAAAAACGTATTTAATTAACTTTCCTGAGAAAAATAAGTTATTTTTTTAGGCTTCGGTCACTTTTGACCAGGAAGGAGCCAAGTGTGACCCCTAAATGAAGAGTCCCAGAGGGTTCGACTGTGGGGGAACACTACATAATTGTGTTGCTGGGTCATTAGCCTTTACCCGCCTTAGGCCTAAATTGGAGTCAGTACCTATACAGGATGCTACTGTAGATTATTTTGTTGATGGATCCTGTTTTAGGGACCATCTGGGATATCATGGGTTTTTAGTAGTCAAGTGGAAAGGAAAATACTTTCTCTCTGTAATTTCACAACATTGTGAGCATCCATGGATGGAGTTTGTGCTAGAGTACAGTAATGTAGGTAAAACCTGCTGTGCTTACATTCCCGACAACGACGCAGATGGAAACGTACTTGATGTAGGATTGGTGAACATCACTTTGCTTGGCTACACAACACAAATTAGAGACTGTTGATTGGGACGAGATAGAAGTAAATTTTAAACATGTGAACACCATGCATTTTATGATATTATGTTTAATGCCACCAATTATGTTGCTATTATGCATATGTTTAGGTATATTGCATTTGATTAATAGACCAATTATGTTGCTATTATGCATATGTTTAGGTATATTGCATGTGATTAATAGATCAAATGCAAATGCAAGTAGATTAATCAACTATCTACTGTATGTCATTTCTGACTAGACGACGAAGTGAACATGACATCAACAGGCTGCCTGTTTATGGACCTGCTAATGCTAATGTAGCTTAGCATGGTCCTTTGACCAAACAGTTAAAGAAGGGAAAAATGCTGATGTTGTCCGTGGTACGAGATAACTAAGGAAGGTTTACAAAGGTCTTACTTATTTTGTTTGCATTTTATTAAGTAAATTACAAAATCAAGAATTATTCAGTATTATATTACAATCATGGAAACACTTAAATTACAACACTATTCACTATTGGCACACGCTAATATGGTACTTGATAATCACTATTTTTTAGCACATGTTTTCATGGTATTGTTTCTCACTTGTGCAGGCATTTGCGTCCTAATATGGTATGAGGGTTGTTATCTTGTTGTTGTTGTTGTGGGGACTATGTAGGAGCATTTTGCGTCTTTATATTACGATTATAATGACACTAATGTCACAATTATCCACTATTATGCACAAGTACACTTTCACATTATGTCACTCATGCACTGTTTTGAATGCACTGTTTTGTGTAATCATACTGAACTAATAATATACCTTGACTATTTAATGAATATTTTTTCAGTATGATATGAAGTTACATACAAAGGCACTTTTTAAATGTTTTAAAAAAAAAATTTGGATCATTATCTGGTATTATGTTTGCTTCACTGGCCCATGGCTGCAAATCAAACTCCTTGTTACAAATATGGTAGAACAATAACTTTAACTACCAAATGTGCGTTTCTTTATAATCTGCCTGAATTATCTCAAATCTCTAGTATGAGTAATAACGTTGAAGATCTTGACATTTAACTCCACCTTCTCGGAAATGCTAGACACAGTTGCTATTCTGTTCTAACCAATTGCGTTGCTTGAGCAAAGGCTTAACAGATAGCGTACTCCAGAAAAGAACTTCAGAAAGCAATCTTCGTAACTTAAGTGACTTTACTGGTGATTGTTCTTCTTATTATCTTTTTTGTAAAACTACAATCAAAGAGAAAAATATATAATTGAAATTTACATTCACATTTCCAACATATTCATTTTAAACCAGCTTAACATAGTTTTCTTATGTACACAGTTCCTTTTTATACACATCTTAAGTAACATAGGTATGAAGAAAGTCTATTAAATGAGACACAAATTTGTATCAAATATCAGCAAGATTACCATATTCGTTCTACCGCTAGCATAGCATGTTTGCAACAAAGATCAAGTGGGATACAACAAATCACAGCGATAATCTAAGTATAATGAACCCTGGTACATAGAGTCACTGTGTAGTAAACAAATCAGCACTTACGGACATATATTTCCACGGTTTCAACGCTTAAATCAGCCACCGAAAGAAACTGCATGTACGTTGCTCTGGAATGCGTACACTGAGAGAAATTGAAAGTAAACTGAACCGTAACTATATAGTGCAGTACTTTAAATGTCCAGTAGGTGGCGAGTCAAAACACAAAAACATATGTGTAACAGTACACTCCCCACCTGGTATAACAACTTATTATACCACTATTGATCCTTCTATAACCTCTCAGGCAGGAGTAATACCACCTCTGAGATGGGCCTCAGATATACCTTCGCAGATCCTTCTTTAATTATCTTTACTTCTACCTTTCTCACTCTATCATCACTGCTAGGTATGGTTTTCACAATAAGCCCAATCGGCCACTCGTTGCGTTTCACATTAGAGTCCTTAAGCAAGACGACATCTCCTTCTTGAAGGTTTCGCTGTTCCTCCGTCCACTTTCTCCGTACTTGCAATGTTGCAAGATAGTCTCTCTTCCATGCCTTCCAGAAAGCATCTGCCAGACATTGAACCTGTCTCCATTCTTTCTTGTAGAGGTCCTTCATATCAAAGTCCCCAAGAGGTGCTGGTACAGTACTAGCCTTTTGTGTGAGAAGCATTGAAGGAGACAGGACTTCCAATATGTCTGGATCAGAAGAAATAGGAAGTAAAGGTCTAGCATTCATTATTGCCATGACTTCAGACATGAGAGTAGTCAAGACCTCATGGGTAAGACGAGAAAGGCTGTTTTTTTGCAGCAGTGCATCAAGAACGCGTCGTGCCGTGTTGATCATCCTTTCCCAAGCTCCTCCCATATGGGAAGAGTGAGGAGTGTTAAATGACCATGTGCAACCTTGCTCCTGCAAGTACCCCTTGAGCTCTGGATCGCTAGTATTGATGTTCAGTTCTCGACAGGCACCAATGAAATTTGTTCCTCTGTCAGATCAAAAGTGTTTAACTGGTCCACGAACTGCCAAGAACCGTCTGAGGGCATTAATGAAGCTGGAAGTTGACATGGACTCGATGACCTCCAGATGGACAGCCCTTGTGCTTAAGCAAGAGAAAATAACAACCCATCTTTTGCTGTCAGCACTGCCCCCTCGGGTACGGCGCGAAGTTATGCTCCATGGCCCAAACACATCTAGGCCCACATGAGTGAATGGTGGATCTACTCTCACTCTATCCATAGGTAGGTCTGACATTCTTTGCTCTCAGAGTCTTCCTCTTAACTTCCTGCATGTAACACACTGATGAATCACACTGTTAATTAGTCTTGTTCCTTTTACAATCCAGAGACCTGCTGATCGTAGTGCTCCAGCGGTCAGATGCCGTCCTTGGTGTGCCACTCGATCATGGTAGTATCTGACCAATAATGTGGCTACATGTTGACTTGCTAGGATTATTAATGGGTGTTTCTCCTGTTCTGACAGTTCTGCCGATTGCAAGCGGCCTCCAATTCGAATCAATCCTTCACCATCTGCAAAGGGAGCTAGTTTCTTCAGAGAGCTTTGTTGTGAGATTTCTTCTCCCTTACTCAAACATTTGAGTTCAGCTGTATAGTGTTATTGTTGCACACACCGTATAATAATAGTTTTGGCTTGTGTAAGCTCAGACTGGAGACTTTCTTGGCACCAGTGCCAGCCTTTGCAATTCACTGTATGTCTCTTTTCAGAAAGTGATTTTGCAACATGGACAAGCTTTGCTATGCTTCTTACAAGAGATCTCCACTCTGAGAAGCGCTCGAATCTGTGTGATCCTAGAGACTGATCTGTCACATTAGTGACCAATGTTGCCACTTGAGGGCGGATCTCCTGATCCTTCTCTGGCTCCATAAGATCAAATGATTCACCCATGGCCATTTCTCCAAGAAAGGGTTGTTGTAGGAATTCTGGACCAGAGAACCAATTAGTGTGAGGAAGGATGATTGCTGGAATGAATCTAGTACCGAGGTCTGCTGGGTTCAGGTCCGACCCAACATGATACCACTGTTCTGGTTTTGAGGAACTTCTGATTTGTGCCACTCGGTTTGCAACATACACATAGAATCGCCGAGATGTATTGTGGATGTACCCTAACACAATTTTACTGTCAGTGTAGAATTTTACTGCAGTCAGTTCCAGATCCAATTCTTCTGTAATCAGTTCTGCTAGCTCAACAGCTAGAACTGCTTCACACAGCTCTAGACGCGGTACTGTGTGAGCCGGGTATGGTGCCAACTTTGATTTAGCCATGATAAACACAACATAACACTGACCATCCATAGCAACAACTCTGAGATATGCAACCGCAGATATGGCCAATGTGGAAGCATCAGAAAAAATTATCACCTCTCTTTTGGAAGCGTGGGACATAGAGACTGGTACATAAGGTCTGCGAATCTGGACTTCTCTGAGATCTGTTAAAGAATCTGTCCATGCTTTCCATTTGGCCTCCTTATCAATTGGGAGTGGTGTGTCCCAGTCAAACTGGTCTGAAGACAGCTCTCTTACTAAGGCCTTACCCTGCATGGTAACAGGGGCAACAAATCCCAAAGGATCATAGAGACTGTTAACTGTTGAAAGAATGCCCCGTCGAGTGAATGGTCTAACATCTGGAGATATCTGGAATGTGAAACAATCAGTCTCTAAACTCCAGCTCACCCCCAAGCTTCGTTGGAGAGGTAGAGGATCGACACTTAAATCCAAATCCTTCAGGTCATTTGCTCTGTCAGATGTAGGGAATGCTTCCATGACTTGTTGGTTATTTGAAGAAATCTTGTGAAGCTTGATGTTTGACTCAGCCAACATGTTTTTC
>NW_026634331.1:78258-90197 GCF_024868665.1 Triplophysa rosa | reverse complement strand
ACGTCGAGAGACCGACAGAAAGGGAACGTCTCGGTTACATTTGTAACCTCGGTTCCCTGATGGAGGGAACGAGATGTTGTGTCCTCTTGCCACAACACGTGCTGTCCACTGCAGCAGTCGTGAGAGGTCTCAGGCTCCTCAGAACTAAGGTGAATGAATGATGCATGCCGTCTCCCTTTTATACCCGGATATCCGGGGGCGGAGACCGGCATGCAAATTTCATTTGCCAATTTTCATTGGCCTTTTCTAAGAAGTCGGAAGTGATTGGTTCTCAAGGACGAACCCCATCTGTCGGTTCGACACAACGTCTCGTTCCCTCCATCAGGGAACCGAGGTTACAAATGTAACCGAGACGTTATTACTGCACTGTGCAACATTTAAATATAGGCTAATTTTGAAATGATCAGTAGGGGATTGTCAAAACAAACAGATGGTTACTGTAAACACAGAGGGGCTATCATATTTTAATATCAGTAGGCCTACGGACAAGCCATACCACATAACTGTATCACAAGGCAGCATTATTTAACTATTTTAGGACGTTACTTGTTCTACCGTCATTCAACTTAGTTATAACGTACTGTCACACGTAATGCGATTTCAGACGCAGCTACTTTAAAACGACCAAGGTATGTTTCATGGCAATGCGAGCATGATCCATCATGGTTACACTAGTAAGATAGAACATAGAGATTCTTAACGATATCATATAGAAGGTTTTTTCTGCTAGACCAGGAACTGAAACGTTTCGCAAGAAGACCTTTTATAATCGGTATAAATACCCCTTTAAATAGGTATTAATTGTAAATCTGCACTAATGGTACCCATACAATGAAAGTCACATTTTCCTGTGTTTAAGTGTCTCTAGTATGGATCGGCCGTCACTCGTGCGATCTAGCAGCCAGAAAAGTGTGAAACAAGACAAGTTAACTTTGTGAAAGTTCAAGTAAGGTGCCTTTCTCATGCAAGCATATAGGAAAGTCTAGGTTCCGTCAGATGTATTGTTCTCGTCTGATGTGACAGATAAGTGGTCATGGATCTCGGGGGAGAGAAGAACCCAGATGCAGGCAGGCAGTGAAGGGATTAACAAGCAAGATTTTAATAATAAATACAAAAGACAGAAACAAAACACCCACGAGGGGGTAAACGACAAGGTGACAAAATAATAATACAAACACCAGAACCAAGGCTAACTAAACACTAAACTAGACAATACTTAGACAAAGACTAAACTAAACACTTACTAAGACAGGGGAAACAGGAACACAGCAAACAGGGAGCACATGGACCGATAAGGCTGACATCAACCACAGGTAAGCACGAACAAACGTACAATGACCGAGCACAGGACAATGAAACAAGAGGGCATATTATAGGCAAGACAAACTGAGTGATAATGACACAGGGCAGGTGGGAAACATTAGACACGGCAGGAAAGCAATACATGAAACCGAGAGGGGCGGGAGCCAATGACGAGACACGAGAAAACACATGAGATGTACAAACGTAAACAACTCATGGCTTTCTCACATAAAACCTAAGGCTTTGTCATGGCTCTGCCACAGGACCAAGAAAACATGACTAATAGAGGCAGAGCCATGACAGTAGCACTGTGCTACAACTAACCCTGCTGTGTAAACACACAGTTAACAGTTGCTAGGAGTATCTGTCATGTTTCAATATGGTGCTATGTTTTAGGCAACAAGACAGTGATTAAGATAATATAAGATTTGGTGACAAATTGAGAAATCGAAAAAAACATAGGATGAAGAAATTTACTTCCATGCTGCCAAAACAAACTTTGTCCAATATCTCCATGAAAACACATCAAAACCTAAAAAAATTCACAGATGATTATCTAGCAATGAGAGAAAAAGACCAAAACACTTTGCTGTGCCGCAAACGGGATTTTGGAAGACGACATTAACTCAACTCAACGTTATTTATATAGCGCTTTTTACAATTTTCATTGTTACAAAGCAGCTGTACATGAGACATATTGACTATAAGCAAAACAATTAAAGTTGTACCTGTAAAAACAAGAAAAAGGTGAAAACACAGAAGACAGACATGCCCACATACAGACACTTGTAGTGCCTGAGACCGATCAGACACGCAATAACTAGTTATATTTCTTAAATATAACAACACCCCTCACCCAACCAGCAAGCTAGTCGCCAGGGGTCTACCCCTAATCTGAAATTAACACTAGGCACAGGACCAGATCTCTGGTGACCATAGCCCACCCACACCAAACCATCAAGATAAGAGTATTTTACGACTGAATGGAATGGAGGGAGATGAACTCTCTTTACTCACTTTGGGGACAGACATACAATCCTAAATAAATCTCTATAGAAATATACATATATTCATTTATAACCTTTCCATGTATTGATGTTCTTGTTAAAGGCCAGCTGGAAGGCCGGCTGCTGCACCGGCTGGGACGCCGGCTGCTGCACCGGCTGGACAGGACAAGACACCGGCTGCACCGGACTGGACGCCCGCTGCACTGGACTGGACACTGGACTGGACATCGGCTGCTGCACCGGACTGGTCGCCGGCTGGATCACCGGCTAGGATGCCGGCTGGATCACTGGCTGGGACGCCGGCTGGATCACCGGCTGGGACGCCGACTGGATCACCGGCTGGGATGCCGGCTGGATCACTGGCTGCACTGGACTGGACGCCGGCTTGATCACTGGCTGGGATGCCGGCTGCACCAGACTGGACGCCGGCTGCACCGGACTGGACTTCCCCCCCCTCGGCTTCTTCTTCCTGGATCGGCCCACAGGACATGTGGCCGGTTGCTGGAAAGCGGTGGGGGGAACGACTAGCTCCATGCTAGAGGAGTCGGACGGGGAGTCCTACGACTCCCTCCGTCCACGCCTGCCGCGGTGGCTAGCCGGTGGTGGAGAGGCTGCATCGGACGAGGTGGAGGGTGCGGAGAGGCCCACGACCCCGAGCTGCAGGGTCTGGCCCTCCGGGATCGTCGCCAGCCCCGTAGAAGACCCCGCCACGGACAGTCCCCTTGACTCCTCGCGATCTGGAGCTGATCTACGAAGCCCAGGGGCCTCAACCTGCGCATCTCCGCAGGCTCAAAGGGTTCGTTGAGGCAGCTGTTGAAGATAACCTTCAACTCCGCCTCGTCGAACCCTGAGTGGCGCGCAGTGGAGAGGAAGTCCATGGCGAAGGTATTCACGGGGTTGCCTTTCTGGCGAAAGCCAAACAAGGTGTGAGCCTGGCGACTCCTAAACGTCTCGTCCGTCTCCTCCATGCTGCCCGCTGGGTTTGGTGGTGGCTCGGTCATTCTGTCAAGGATCTCGGGGGAGAGAAGAACCCAGATGCAGGCAGGCAGTGAAGGGGTTAAGCGAAATATGTTCCAGACATTTCATGAAGACCCTAACAAATCATACCAACTTGTTGAAAGTGCTCATTTTATGAGTCCTTTAAGGAAGTGATTGCAAATTTGATTTTGGAAACTTGTTTGTTTGAAGTTCATATCTGAAGTAAATGATTTTTTAATAGCCTGGAAAGTTTAATAGGCTATGCAAACTTGTGTTTATATCAAATAGAAATTAAATATAAGCATTAAATCTAAAATTAAATTACAATAATAGAACATTAGTTGGGCTGTCAACGTTAACGCACACGATTTTTTTTTTTCATTAAAAATATTTATAGCAATTAACCCAGCATCCATTTGTTTTGTCATCCTTTGTCTAGCATTACATTATATTAACATGCTCTTATTCATGTAAATGCATTTAAACTACGTTTTTGAAAGTTGCTTTGACGCAATCAGTGTAGATAGACAGCTTCTATATGTGGGATGCGGCAAAACGCAACCCGACGGATAAAGGGGCCGCATTCTTAAACCTGCTGCTGTGACTCCTGTCACTAATGTTAATCAAAGAACAAAAGAAAATAATTCAATTTGTTTTGTAGCTTTAATGAGAATTCTCCTGGATTTAATTTAGAATTTAGCATTAAAGACTGTAAAGTGTTTGATAACTTTCAATTTCTGCATATTTCCTACCTGTTAGACATGATAGCTCTCAATTATACTGTTGAATGGCTATAATTAATGTCATTAGATAAAATAATTAAAAAAGTAAATATAAGAAATAAATATTAATGTGAGTTAATTTTTTTTATTAGCCTGGAAAGTTTAGTATGCAAACTTGTGCTTACATAAAATTAAATGTAAGTATCAAATGTAAAATTAAATTACTATAATAGAAAATTAGACAAAATGATTAGAAAAGTAAGTATAAAAAATAAATATAAAATGAAATTCAAATAGTAGAAAATTAGATCAAATAAAAAAATATATAATAATAGCAATAAAATGTAATAAACACTGTAGAAGACACTGTGGCGTGGCAATAAAATGAAGGGGGCCCTTGGGTTTGCTATAGCCCCATGCAGGGCCCAATGTGTTCTTAATCTGGCCCTGCAAATGGCTGTTAACGTGATAGCGTAGATGCATCACGCGAGCACACACAACATAGCCTATACACACACAAGTTCACATAAATTATAGCTAACTTGACCGATAAATCAGGATAGCTACTTCACTACAGTACGGAGCCCTTTTAGGGACATGGTGGTGAGAAAAATATAAGAGGGAAGAGAAAATATATTTTTAAACATTGCGTTCCCTCGCAAAACTTTTGCGTTCTCTCGCAAAACTTTTGCATTCTCTCGCAAAACTTTTGCGTTCTCTCGCAAAACTTTTGAATTCTCTCTCAAAACTTTTGCGTTCTCTCGCAAACATATTTGCGTTATCTCGCAAAACTTTTGCGTTCCCTCGCAAACACATTTGCGTTATCTCACAAAACATTTTACGAGTTCTGACAAACACTTCATATTTAATGTCCTGCTGGCAGAATTTAAGACTAGCTCCGTACATAAACATTGGTCTATAGTCGCAGATTCCTGGACCAATAACTCGTGAGCTAAACATTCTTATAACACAAATGACACCTCATTCTATGTAATGTAAACAATGAATTTTAACTTAATTTTCCACAAATCGAGCCTTGTATTGATCTCAGGCGGGAGCCAGCTGAGACAAGACCGAAGGGATCGTCTGTAAAGTGCAAAACCCGAAGATCATTAGGCTACAAAAAATTGTCATTAACTTCAGTGCTACATACCAGTTTATGGTTTCAGCAGGAGAGCATTAATGTGTAAACTGAATTTGGTGAGACTACAGTGTGTAACATTTAAGTTATTAATGACTATTTTTGTAGTAACGCTTTTCGGATTTACAGTCACTTTGCAGACAGTTTCTTTGGACTTGTCCATGTCGCCTGCTCATATAGAGATCAATTTATATTCTCGTTTTGAGGAAGACTAGGTTGTAGATCATTGTCTAAGGAATTGTGTTATTTGTGTTATAACAACGATTAGCTCACGAGTTATTGGTCCGGGAATCTACTCTGAACCGCTCCATTGTTAATGTATGTAGCGGGACAACAGGACTTTTGAATGTTTTGCGAGAGAAAGCAAAAGTTTTGCGAGATAACGCAAACATGTTTGCGAGAGAACGCAAACGTTTTGCGAGATAACGCAAACATGTTTGCGAGAGAACGCAAACGTTTTGCGAGGGAACGCAATTTTTTTGCGAGATAACGCAAAAGTTTTGCGAGATAACACAAAAGCTTTAAAAATATATTTTCTCTTCCCTCTCATATTTTTCCCACCACCATGTCCCTAAAAGGGCTCCGTACTACACAGGGAGGGAGATGATAAGAACAGAAAGAAGACAAGAAAAAACATGAAAACATTCGATATTGGCATTTTAAAATACAGATTTTATTACATTATAATAATTAAATCCATGCAAATTGTCATGTGACTGAGCACGTGAGAAGTGCATTTTCCGGGTTCGCAGGTTAAAAACTCACACCTACACCGTGAATTTATGTCTGTCCGAATGCATGAGTAAAATCACGTCCTCACAGAGAAACAATTACCATCCAAATAGGGCTTAAGATGATAATGTAGATGACACATGTTCACATACCTTGTACAATCTTAATATTCCTGATCAAACCAAGTGCTGTCCATTTTCAGAGACAAGTTGTCCAGTCAAACATCTCAAGTCTAACTGATATTGTTAAATTTGGACCAATGCTGATAGGTTACCTTTTCTATACACCCTTCTAAATGTTAATTAATTCTCTCTTTATTCTCCTCAAGGTCTCTGCTGTTCTGCTTCTTGAACATGCTCTGCCTCCTCTGTTAATTAAGGCCAAGGCAAAGTGTGTGTGTGTTTATATCGGGCAAATTATTCTGGAATCCCCATAGGCATCAGTACATCAGGGGTCATGCAATTCCAAAACCAAAACTCAAATTAAGGGTATGCTTACTTCTTTCAAGCATGGAGCTCTGAGTTCGGTCTTTTAGAAACGTGGAGGGAAAGTGTCACTTTGTGCCTGCCGAGCGTTCTCTTAATGAACACACATAAGGGGCTTTATCATTATCGCCCGCTGTTGAAAGACAAGGGGGAAGGCCACGTGTGCCTGAACGCATACTGAGCAACACAAACTCAATGGTCTGTCCATCACCATTAAGAAGAGGTTGGTAGTCGACAGTTTAATAGCGGGAGCTCAATGTCAATACAGTGTCCTTCTCAGCGTATGTATTTTAAATGGACCTTGAGAAAAAACACACAAAACGTTGTCATTCGAGTTGAGTGACTTGCAGACTTAAAGTTAGGAGACTCAATCTAAGCACACAAATCCAACAACATTTTGCCACCCAAGTTCTGCTCTACTACTTGTCCTTCAAATCAGCTCTTGGTTTTCATCAGCCCTGTGATGGGTGAAATGAAAGATCTCTTCTTAGCAAATCAATCACCTCCAAGCTAATAACATTAGTTTTGGTCACAGTTGCCTATCTGCTAGCCATATAATAGATGTTATTGTACTGCGTAGGGCCCGAGCGGTGTATACACAACCTGATTGGTAATACTGACAAATAACTGTTGCGAAAGTGATAGATGACCTTGGCTGACTGGTCTCTTTAAATACACATTCGTCAGATTTACTCTCTTACAAAAGCAGCCAATATGGAAGTATTCCTTAACCTAATTATAAGAACTCCAGTGCCAAGTGTTAACTCCAGTGGCTGGCACTGTTACGAACACCTTAAAGCAGTTTTACTTTAAAAAGTACTGTTAACCATTTATGGTGTGTTGATTTGTCCAGACCATCATATTTGATCTTTTTTTACAGACCTGGTGAAAGCGATCAAAGTACTAATAATCCACTCATATTCACAAAATATAACAATATGAAAAGCAAAATAGCCAATGATTGTGATTGTCTTTATACCTTATGCTGTACCTCTCTAAGGAACTGCTTTGTTCTGTACCGACAAAATTTTTATCTGGTTTTGAGCATTTTGTACAGACTGTTTCATCGGACGGATGCACCTGGCACGAAGTTAACTTCCGGTCTGACTTTGTTGATCGGTCTGGCTAGTGGCTAATAATATAACTATTTAGATTTTTTTTTTTAATATTTATTTTAATTTATATTCATATTTATTGTATATTAATTGTATTAAATAAACAATTTGTTAAATTTGATTGTGTATATTAATTTTATTAAATAAACTATTTGTTTAATTTAATTGTGTATATTCATTTTATTAAATAAACTATTTGTTGAATTTGATTGTGTATATTAATTTTATTAAATAAACTATTTGTTGAATAGGTTGTGTATCTTTGTCGCATTTCAGTTTAGCCAAGTAACGGTTCTTCTACTAGTAACCCGAAATAATACTGGCTACACATAGTTTTAACTTGCTAGCTATTGTAATTTACTTATGCACTTTACTTGTTATCAGAAATAATCTGCAGGGACTCTATTCTTTGCGGATGTGTACTGGAATGTAAATTAGGGCCACAAAAGCGTGCGTGTGCAGTAATGTTTGTTTATGTTGTTTGTTGTGGAATAGTACCGTCACTATAAATAGGCTATATTTTGGAAAATGACATTTGACATAAACATACAGAAAGCTAATGTTAGCAGCATTTACCTGTTGTCTATGTCTGCGCGTTGCGTTTATCTACGTCTGTAGCACTTTTTTCTCCGACAAAAACACAACTCAGATGGTGGCGATCTTCAGTTTTTTTAATGTTTTAAAATGCTGCGCTGTTGGCCGGCTTACGTCACCTCAGGGGTCATAATGCCGGTGTGATTTCAACCGGAAAAATGGCCTGAGGGAATCTTCGTTCCTAAAGTTATAGGGTGGGAAAGCAGCTTTTTGAAGCCCTTTTTTCTCTCTTTGTGATAATTCATGCACTGCAGGGTTAATGTATATGTCCCAATTAAAAACCATGCATTATCCCCACTGCCGATATTCTCTTATGGCAGTAACTTCAACAACCTGCTTTATTCTATAATAGTTTTATCACGAGGTAGAACAGGCATCATAGCTTCAGTAAGTGAATGGTGAGGAGTAAAGTTAGTTAAGTTGAGTAAATGTGTGAAAGCTCTTACTCTTTAAACTCTGATTAATTCCCTCAGCTATGATTTTGAAAGCCTGTGTGCTCTTCACCGGGACTTTCATCAACAGAGAGGTCATGAAACAAATAAGCAATTACATTATACCCCTGGGAAAAGAAATTCTAGTTGTAATCGTTATCTCCTTTTGAGAAAACTTTCAACATTAGGCGAAACGGGCGATGGTGAAATCCAGCAAAAGTTAAACTTGGCCTTTTCTTCTTTGCAGCTGCTGAGGAGCACCAGACTGAGCGGTAATCCAGGCTTTGTGCTAAGATAGTACTGTCATTCCTTTGTTGGCTCTTAAATGTAGGATTTTAATTGAGATTTTTAAAGAACTGGCCTTGAGAAATCCCACGCCTAAATCCAACCAAAACTCAAGGGCCTTTCAGATAAAGGCAAATCTGCTGTTGATTTGAAAGTCTGAGGTTTCTTTTGCCTCTCAGCGAACTCACAGTCATCCTTCATAAAAGCAAACCAAAGAAAAAGTGAATATGGAGAAAATGTATTCAGAATAAGTTCTGATCTATAGACATTTCTTCCAAACATGTCAATACATGAGCTTATTGATTTGATTAAAGAAATATAAAGTGATGAAAGACCCAAGGCGTGTGTGAGTGTTTGTGTGTCGATGAATGCATGTGTGAATTAGGGCTGGGAGTTATGGTGAATATGTATGATATATTCAGTATTATTTCGCTGATTATCCTGATGACTGAATTTAATGCACTTTACTTGGATGTTACGTTTACTGACCCTGCCAGATGGTTAAATTCCCACATACAGTATACTGTACAGTTCTCCTTATGTCACTATAAACAGAAGGACAAACATATCTTATTTACACTTTACAAAACATAAACAATTATACAAAAATACTTGTATATGTATTTCTGTTAATCATTTCTGTCTGTAAATGTATATATAAGTAAATATTTCTGTTTATTTTGTATTACGATATGTTCATATACAGTAAAGAGAATAAAATAGGCTAATATAGTTTCTTCGTGTTCATGTATTAAACATATTTGTGTGTAGTAATGAAATGCAGGTTGGTTGAAGAGATGTGGACGTTCTCATCAGAAAAAAACATTTGAGCCATTTCTAAAAAAATCAAGGCTGAATACCAAAAGCTGAAAAATGTTGAGATATAATTGTTAGTCTTCGTGTGAATGTACCTCTATCCACTCACAGTTATGAAGACAAAGTGGAGATAAGGTGTTTACTGACACACACGTCTATAGGGAAAATGAAGTTTAAAATGGCTTTCCAAATCATATTTCTCGCTGGTCTTACAAAAAGCTCCACACCGTTTCGAGGTGCCAAAGCAATCGCTCACTGTTACATTAGCTATAATGTCAAAGTCTTCAGCTCTGCAAACCACCAGCAGAAAGATTACCCATGAGACTCGCAAGCTGTGCATTGACTCAGAAACACAGAGCTGATCTCTACAGCCGGTCTCTACACAGAAAAGTGCTCCGTCCCTCCTGTTTAAAGCCATTAACACCAGACAGTGACGCTATCTAAGACAAAAAACAGAATCGCGGCACAGAAATGTGTTACAGTGCTCGCATCAGAAGAGATAAACATCTCTTTCATCCCATAAGACTCCAGCTGTAGTAACTGTGACATCGTGACATGTACAAAACATCAGCAATTTTCATGACTTCACTTTTCAATGGAAGAAACTGTAGTTTTTATAGTGGTACCACAAATCCAGACCATATTTCATCCTCTCTACATGGAAACTACACCACAGATTTCAGTACAATATGAACACCACTCATTCCCCAGCCCTTTGAGTGTTTGTGCAGTAAATGTTTTAGGTTATTTTTGTTTAAATGTTTAGGTTAGTTTTTTAGGTTATTTTTTTCACATTTGGAGGGTCCTGAGAATGTTACGTTCTTATACCGACAGCATCCAACACAATCTCATGGCAATTCATAACTACTTTACAAGGTCGCTAGTTCATATGAATGTGTGCAAGCTTATTAGTAGGACAGTGGTTTTCAGGGGGGGGGTTTAGCTGACCTTCAAGGGGTCCTCAAAATGACAAATATTTAAAAAATCTATAAAATGAGCAATAAAATACTTTAAAAAACAAGATATTTGTCATATTTGGCTATATTTTTAATGAATAAAAGTTTTTAGTTAATGTCAAGGTCTAAAACATTTTATTGGGTAGAATTGTTTTGTGAGCGGGAGGGACCTTTGAATATTGTTGAATAGAACGCGGGTGTCACGGTCCCACCGTCTTGTTTATGAAATTCTAGTCGTGTGGTGGGATCGGGGCAGAGTCCTTGGGTTTTATGTGGGAAGGCCATGAGATGTTTAGGTTTTTACCTCTCATGTGTTTTTCCAGTGTTCCCGCCATCTCGTTTCCTCGTTATCTTTCCCTGAGTGTTTAATGTCCCACACCTGCCCCATGTAATTATCCTTAGTTTGTCTTCCCTATATATACCCTCTTGTTTCTTTGTCTTGTGCTCTTGTATTGCGTTGTGTACTGTTTGCGTTCTGTGCGTGTACGTTGTATGTACTGTACTATGGTCCTCGGGTTTCTGTGAGTTTTTGTGTTCTACCCTGTCGTGCTGTTTGTTAAGACGTTGTGTTGTTGCTTTATAGTTAGTTTATTTTGTTCCTGTCTTTTTATTTTGCCCCCTCGTGGGAAGTCTTTTGTTTTCTGTTTGTTCCTAAGTTTAGTTCTTGATTTATACCCCCTCGTGGGTTTTTGTTTTGTGTTTGTCTATTAAAGTCATTTATTAACCCCTTCACTGCCTGCCTGCATTTGGGTTCTTCCCCTTACCATTCGTGACAGAATACAAGAGCCATCATTGAACCCAGCAGGCAAGATGGAGGCTAGGCGATCCAGGCAGGCCCATCTCCTCTGCGGTCTGCGACAGGGCTACTCCGATGTCCTGGAGTTCGCAGATCGGTTCTTCGAGACTGCAGGGGAGATGGTCCATGACGAGACTGAGCAGATGGCCCTGTTCAACGGCGGACTGAATGAGCCGCTGTCTCGGGAGGAGATGAGGATGCTGAGACCGCTGGGCTTCACGGACATGATTCGGTATGCCATGAATCGGCCGGAGCCCAGGGTCTCAGCCCAACCCAATCCATCTCCCCTACCCGTGATCCCGGAGGGTCGCGTCATGGAGATCGGGGTCATCGGCATGGCCGCACCGTCCGCCTCTTCCCCGGCAGCTCTTCCTCTGCCCATCAGCATCCGTGGCCGGCGCAGACGAAGGGAGTCGTGGGACTCCCCATCCGACTCTTCCGGTACGGAGCTAACCGGGCTCCCCATCGCTTCTCAGCAACCGGCCACACGTTCTGTGGGCCGGTCGAGGAAGAAGAAGCCGAGGAGGGGGGCACCACCCAGGCCGGTGGTCCAGCCGGCATCCAGTCCGGTGCAGCCGG
>NW_026634331.1:17428-78204 GCF_024868665.1 Triplophysa rosa | reverse complement strand
CGTCAGATCCGGGCGTCCAGATCCGGCATAGCGGCCATCAGCGGCTCCGCGGCCATCCAGACCGGTCTCAGCGGCGCAGCCGGCTATCCAAGGGTATTCAGCCGGCGTCCAGCGGCCATTCAGCCGGCGTCCAGCCGGCTTCCAGCGGCGTCAAAGCCCTGTCGCCCCGGCTTGACAGCCGGAGTCAGCATGTCGCGGGTTCCAGCGGCGTAGCCTGTCAGCCGGCTTCAGCCGGCGTAAGCCTGTCCAGCGGCTCTTCAGCCGGGTAAGCTGTCAGCGGCATTCAGCCGCGTAAAGCCTGTCAGCGGCTTTCAGCGGGTAAAGCCTGTCCAGCGGCTTGCGAGCGGCGTCAGCTGTCAGCGGTTCCAGCGGCGTATCAGCTGTCCGCGGACTTCCACGGGTAGCCTGTCAGCGGCCTCCAGGGCGTACCTTGTAAGCCGGCTTCCAGCCGGCGTCAAGCTGTCAGCGGCTTCAGGGCGTAGAAGCTGCCCTGTAATTTCTTAGTATTGTTCATATTTATACTCTTGTTTTTCTTTGTCTTGTGCTCTTGTATTGTGATGTGTACTGTTTGCGTTCTGTGCATGTACGTTGTATGTACTGTACTATGGTCCTCGGGTTTCTGTGAGTTTTTGTGTTCTACCCTGTCGTGCTGTTTGTTAAGACGTTGTGTTGTTGCTTTATAGTTAGTTTATTTTGTTCCTGTCTTTTTATTTTGCCCCCTCGTGGGAAGTCTTTTGTTTTCTGTTTGTTCCTTAGTTTAGTTCTTGATTTATACCCCCTCGTGGGTTTTTGTTTTGTGTTTGTCTATTAAAGTCATTTGTTAACCCCTTCACTGCCTGCCTGCATTTGGGTTCTTCCCCTTACCATTCGTGACAGCGGGGGCCTTGGAGTCAGAAAGGTTGAGAACCTCTGGTTTAAGAGCTTTATTCTTTCTTATTAATCGTACATTTTGTATAATACATACAGTACAAATCATTCAATATCTGAAATGGTGAAACCATTCTGACATTTTTGAGAACAGTAATGTTTAAAATTTCGTGAATGAATGAATGCATGAGTTCTGTGGTTGCCTGGTCATGTCATCTCATGATCTCTACAGATCAGTCAGGTTTTTCACCATACTGTGCTACAATAACCTATAAATTCTAAATAATAAAGCGTTTTTTACATATGCATTTTAAGTTTGCAACGAGCATTTACACACAAATACAGTGCGTGTGTTGGGACTGATCACAGTTCAACACAGTGCTTCACACTCCAGCGTTGTGGCAAATAGGCACATCAGTCCTGTGAGCACCAAGCCGTGAAGTCTGCCGAATGGGAGTCGCTGTATCGTCCAGCAAAGAAGCAGTACACTGATGTGTGTGTGTGATACAGACAGAGTCAGGAAAGAGTGCATATCCACCTATGAGAACAGAGTGTGTGTGTTTGTTTCCAGTTGACACATACATATGTTGTTGTTTGAGGTTAGGCTGTTTGGTCTGGTGGCAGACCTCTTCTCCCGCTAGTAATTAGAAACACCTTTAATGACCTTACATGAGGACTCCAGCTAATGAAACCATGACAAGTGCCCATCTCTCCACGGAAATGAATCACTCTTAGAAATGGGAAAAGGTTTGATATGATTTCAGAATAGTCATCTCTTCATTAAAGTATTGTTGCCATGACGACTAAGTGCATATGCAGCAGTGCGTGCCCTGACCGAGAGCGACGCATTTGTGTGTGAGCGTATTGTTCATTTCTGTTCTTGTTTGGCAGGATGTGGTTCAGGGCCCATTTAACAGCATCATGAACATTTTGAGCTCTGACTAAAACATGTCAATATCTTGATGAAAGCAGTTATAACGAAGTGTCATCCAGGGTAATTTTCTGGAAAAGTATGTTTTAGGCTTTGCATTCAGTTAAAACACGTAGATTGTCATTAAAACTGAACGTACATTTTGCATTATTACATGGACAATTAACATCACCCTAAACAGTTGTCTGTAGAGACAACAAGATACTTTATCCTGCACCCTGAGACAGGGGTATAGACGGTTACATTAGACGCACACGCCTGGCCCAAAGTTAACTTCCGCTCTGTTTGTTGATCAGTCTGGCTAACGATAAAACTATTAATATTAATTTATTTTAGTGTGATAATTGTATGAAATAAACAATTTGTTAAATGGGATTGTGTAACTTTGTCGCATTTAAATTTAGTGAAGCAATGATTCTTCTACTTGTAACCTAAAATAATAGCCTATTGTCTAGACATACTTTTAACTTGCTAGCTAGTGTAATTTACTTGCTATTTCTTTTGCTTGTTCACAGAAATAATCTACAGGGATTCTATTCTTTGCTCATGTGTACCGCAAGTTACGTTTGGGCCACAAAAGCGTGCATGTGCAGTAGTGTTGTCAAAAGTACCGGTACTTCGGGTCCAAGTCGGTACCTAAAAATAAAAAAGTTGTCGGTACCTAATTTTCATAAGACCCGGTACCACCGTGGTACCGGGTCAACCGGGTACTGATGCTCTGTCTGACAGGTTGTCAGTCGGAAACTTTTATAGACGCAACAAGACGTGATGAGCGGATAAGCGCGGCTCCGATCCACAAGAGATGCGCACAGAAATACTTCAGATTAAAGTCATATCACGAAGAAAACGAACAGAGTTTTGTGGTGAAATGAGGAAGCATCCGGATTTAAGTTAACAAGTTCAAGCGGTAAGTTTCAAATTATGTTCGCGTTTGCATTATGAATGTTGTAGCATATGTTAAGTTAAAGGTTACGTCAAAATAAACATCCCTGTTTGCGTGTTAATTTGTTAGCGCCAATGCTAATCCAGTCATGTGTCCTTATTAACCATTTAATGCTTTTTTAACTGTAATGGAGTAAAATTAATGGGAGGACAGGGTGGGGTTTACAGTACCTATTTTATTTAGGCCTCTCTGAAATCTATGTGCTAGAAATATAACACTAACTGCATGACTAGCAATGTGTATGTCTTGGATAGATAACTCTATTAGGTTTAAAAAGCCACATTTAAACTAAAGAAAAATATATCTGTTGCATTGATTATTTTAATATACAGTTACCTTAATGCAAGTAATCTTGTGTAAATGCAGTATAAAAACTGAGGTTTGTTTTAATATTGCATATGCATGTTTGTTCAGTCAGTTGACTTACTGAAGTTTATTCTATTTGTCTTATACAGCAGCAGACTGAGGAGGATGTTCATCAGCATGAAAGACCCCAGAGAGCACACAACAGTTTCAGCAACAATTAACTTATACTTCATGTATACAAAATGGCATTGCTTTCTATACATTTATATTAACAATGAGCTTTATTAATAAAATTGTGTTTCAATTAGCATGTACTTTTGCTTTGGTACCGAAATTGGTACCGAGAACTGTGGAATTTTACTGATATTGGTACCGACTACTGAAATGTTGGTACCGTGACAACACTAATGTGCAGTAATGTTTGTTTGCGTTGTTACTTTGAAACTGTCTATAGGCTACTCATTAGGCTTGAAGTAAAAATCACATGCCCACCAAACACAGTCAGACAAGCATTTCATTTAAACTAAACCATTGTATATGGCCAGTAAGTCTTACAGCACACAATAGGAGCCTCAATTTAAACCTTCCCATTTCTGCAGTATGAATGTAACAGCTCTTTTGGACGGTTTCAGCAGTGTTTAATGGACAGCTCCCACACACTAATGAGAGCACTCGAGCACTGCTGCACGAATGGCCCTGTAGTGTGTTTCAACACTGATAAAAGCAAAGCTCCCAAAATACCACGGTGTGCCTGGGCCGATGCCACATGGACAGAAGCCAGCCAACTATCACACTCAACATTTTGGAGCTTTCAGATTGCCATTGTCATTGTTCTCGTCAGTAAGTGCAAATTGTCTAAGTTTGTGCAATTTCTTCGGTATTCGTGTAGAGCTGCTAGCTCAAACTATGAAGATAATGTGAATATCTCTGCAAATCTCGGCCAGGTCTGGCCATTAGATGATGGTGAACTGCATCACCTTGAACATTTTCCCTTAAAGAAACAGTTCACCCAAAGGTAAAAATGCACAGACTCTCATATCGCTCCAAAACTGTATTCGGTTCTTTTCTGTAGTATAACAAAACAGAAATATACACAGTTGTCTTTACAATACAAATTGTACAGTTAAAAAGCAGTCCATATGACTTGAGCACCATTTTCAAGTATATCTAATGTATCCCTCTATAAATCCATCCAACCGTAAAACGCTAGTGAAAGCTATACTCCCCCTAGTCTCGCGTAGCCAGACCGCCGCTTTCTTTGGCCAAGGTCCGCCCAAGAGGCCATATGACTGACAGGTAAAGCAACCAATCACGTTTCATTTTGTGCCGCATCATGTTTAGAGGCGTGGAAATGTTCCCGCATTAACAGACCAGGAGATACAAAACATGCATGGTATGTGGAAAATACCACGTTTCTAACCTTAAATCGTGTATACACACTGCAATACATCTAAAACAAATGATACTATTTGTTTTAGCCCTGTCATATCACCCCTTTAAGAATTAAGCATTTAGTCGATCGTGATGAATTCTTATAGCAACCGTTGTAAACACGACAGCTTACTTTTTAGATCAGATGGCTTTGTGTTGTTTCCAGGTGGACCGTAAAAGAACGCGACACGCACGTCTCCCGGAAATCCTGTGAAATTCAACCAATCACGTGACGACTTTGAACGTGCTGAAGTGTTTCTAGAAAAGTGTGCCTTATGCATCAGACATTTAGCCAACGGTCCGTGGGTCTGAGGCTGAGCCTATTCTCCCCCTATGATGTCAAATGGCATTCTTCCTCAAACTGACACAAATGGTAATTGGCACCAAAGGTGTGAAACCCGGTGCAACACATCTGAAAGCATTTGTTTTACATGTTTAACATGAGCATTAATGAATATGAGTATGAACATTCCCAGCAAATATCGACTTTAATTCTGCTCTGTTCTTTTTTTCCTGGAGCTTGACAATCCGAGTTGTCAAGTAAGAAAGACAGCATATCCAACATAACTATATTGTATTTTATAGAAAGTCAGACAGTCAGGGGTAAATGAAAAGAATAAATACTGACTGAATTTTTATTTCTGGTTGAACAATGTTCAGCGTTAAATCCCCACATTCCCCACTGGGAAATTTAGAACAGAACTATAAAGAGTAATGGTATTTTTTCTTCCATTTAAAATCATAGGCACCGAAAATAAACACATACACCAACTGTAAATAAGATCAGACTTTGTTGAAAATCAAGTTACTCACCAGCTGTTTTAGAAACTAACCGCATAAGGCAGCACAAAGGTGAAAATATTTGAATTAAGCCACTACAACAACATTCTTACTCGCCCCTGGAAGAAAAGTTATTATTCAATAATAAGCATGTCATTATGTAAAAGCAAAGTGCTAGTGTATGCTGTCTGTGCATTTACACACACATACAACTGAGCCTCTAATGAAATGTCTTTCTCCCCTCTCTCTCTCTCTCTCTCTCTCTCTCTCTCTCTCTCTCTCTCTCTCTCTCTCTCTTAGATCAGAGAAGCGCCAGAGACAGGACACCTTACACAAACACTCATTTCCCTTCTTTTGCCAGCCGTGCCATCAAACACAATTAGTTCTGCCATCTTCATTCAAGACTCTGGCCTGTTATTGTCGTTCATAGGCAATGAAGAACACAAATTAGCTTATTATTACAGCACTGCTAATCTCTTCTCTTAATGCAGAAAGGCCTTCTTATTGCCAGATCATGTTAGCAAACCACTCAACGATGGACAACTATATTTGTGCCAGCAAATGAGATATTTATAAAGTGCTGCGGTGATGACAGAAATATTTTGTGGATGAATGTGTGATGAGTTTAATGTTTCAGACAACGTCTGTAGTCACTTTTAGCAACTTGTTAGCCATCGTCATTAAAACATTTAAAGGGAAACTTCACCCAAAAGTTTCTGACATCATTTACTCACCTTCGAGTTGTTCCAAATCTGTATACATTTCTTTGTTCTGATGAACACAGAGAAAGATATTTGGAAGAATGCTTATAACCAGACAGATTTTGCCCCCTATTGACTACCGTAGTAGAATACAATGGTACTCAAAAGTGCCCCAGAACTGTTTGCTGTCCTACATTCTTCAAAATGTCTTTTGTGTTCAACAGAACATAGAAAATGATAAAGTAATTTTTCCTACTATGGGAGTCAAAGGGGGGAAAATCTGTCTGATGAGTGGGGTGTTACTGGTGCGTTTAATGTTGTTGAATAAAACGTGAAAATATCTTGAGCTTGTGTTAACCACGCACCCTTTTCATGCATTTAAATAAAAAGAAACCGGAAGTAGTAAAATGCTAACTCATTTTCTATGTTTTGGCTTATAAAAATATACATCATGACTGCAGGACTGTATATGTGAGCGCCATACATATCATATTAGGAACACAAAATCAAGTCTAAGATTTGCATTTCTGGAGAAGCTGTTCTTGGTTCTGTCATGTAAAAAATGTTATGTTAGCATGTTATGTTAATTTTGACTTAAGTTCATGGTAATAAGACACACCTCATCACAAGTCCAAGGAATCAAGGTATGAAACCAAAAACCTTCAGGCTAATAAATGTACTTATTAAAAGGTTAAGTATAGTAGTATTATGCATTTCAACAGATTTGGAGAGGAGATGTGACACGTTGCCTTTCAAAGCAATGTATATTTTTAACACAATTTGTTGTTATGGAACATATGATTCATCTACTATATAAGTTTCATGGCGAAAATATAAAAAACAAATATATTGACTACATATACACATCAGATACATACACATTTATTTTACAAGTCTTGTTTGCTGGATTATCATAGTAAATGTCAGCTTCCCACAGGCCCTGCCTTTAAATCTTTCCTGTCACTGTAAAACTGCTCCTCCTGTTCAAGCCAAACACAGATACACAATGTCATGTTGAGATATGAAAATGACATCTGACTGCAAACACAACCCACTCTTTCTCCAGGAAATGAATCTATTCAAAGAAGGCATGGATTCATCTCATTTCTGTAATGGCCAATTCCATTAAAATGTTTGCCTTTTTGACTTCAGTCTGGGGTTGTTTGCATGAAACAACTGGGACAAAGCCCTGTGTTTTTTTGCTTTACGTTAATATGTTCCCAAAAGCAATGCTCTTCATCTAAGTTTATAGAGGTATACGGTGCATTTGTCTGTTCCTCCGCTGTGATTAACTTTTTTCTTTGGGAGGGAATTTCCTTGCTTTTTTTGGTCTTCTGTCATACCGAATCTGTCTTTAATTCCTCAAACTTGTTGTGCTGGAGTTCGTACAGTATGAGGTGTCCTTGGGCTTCACCTCAAACACACACAAACAGCAACGAGAAGGTACATTTCCCTTCCTCTCCATTATCTGAAAGAACAGCTGTGCCAAAATACATAAAGTTGGCAGTTTATAAGTAACACCAAAGATGCATTAGACATGCAGAGCATTTACGTTGCTGCAGTTTAGAATTGCAAAGTCTGTTTTAAAACGTAGGCGAGCAAATTTGATAAAAAATGTGTTGTCCTAAAATTTGTGTGTGCAATGTGAGAAAAATATATTTGGCGAATGAATAAAACAGATTTACTTGCCAGCTGGCAGGCAATGTCAGGGATTGCAGGTGACAGAATACAAGCGCAGACAAATTATAGGACGAAAGTCGTTTAATCAAAAACAAAAACCCACAATGGGGGAAAAGACAGGGAAACAGAAATCTATACAAAGCATAAACCAAAACTTCCCACGAGGGGGTAAAACTAAATGGAACAAGAAAATAACAAAAAGCAGATTTAACTACACAAGACAATAAACTAGAATTAATACGTGACAACACTGGACTTGACTTACTAGGTAAACCTCTCATATGTTTGAATAATACAAAACAAACCAGGACAGGACAGCAAACAAAAGGGCATTAAATAGGGAAACTAACAAGGGATAATAAGAATGGGCAGGTGTGGGGAATCAGACACTGGCGGGAAGCTAACGAGGAAATGAGGGGGCGGGGTCAGGAGATGAGACAGGAGAACACATGACACGCCAAAACAAACAATGCCATGTGTCTCACACAAAACACGTGGGGCTGTCATGACCCTGCCACAAGACTAGAAAAGCATGACAAGGTGAGGCAGGATCATGACAGGCAGATTTTGAGTAACACCAAATATGCATTAGACATGCAAACTATCCATTCAACACAGCTGCAATTTGAGCGATATACTGTTTCTTTACCTCTTCAGTCCAGATTTTTCTATTCTTCAATGAAAAAAGTCCAAGAAACATCCAAGGGATCCTCAGGATGAAGCATTAAAATAAGCTTAAACAACAAGGTTATTTTAAAGGGTTTACATCCACTGCCCTAGAATCAGGTCTTTTGCCCACCATCTGTGGTGATTTAAGGCGATTGAACTTATCAGATCTCAGAACTTGTCTAACTTAAGACTTAAGGTAGGAAATGTCCTTATCATGGCCCCAGAAACACAGTTCGAAAACCCAGCACCAAATGCAGTGAGATAAGCCTGTATGGAAACCAGCAAACTATCAGAGCAAGATGAAGCAAGCATGTGGCAGGGGAAAATGGGTCAACCCAGCAGGAAGAGGCAGGCAAATTGCCGTCAGTTCAGCAGTACACCAACAACTCACACCATCAGCTCTAACAAGCACGATAGAGGTGAGCTCTACGCTTCATTGGCTCTAGCCACGGTGCACAGGCCACCATTAAGAATGCATAAAACACACGAAAAAGACAGTCACCCTATTGGCATCTGTTCATAAAGCCTTGGACTAAATTCTGTAATCATATGTAACCATATGAGCAAAGGCTGTGCGTGGAGAAATAATCCAACGAAAGCCCCAAAACATGATGGATTTCTTGTTAAAAGATTGTTGCTTTAAATGGATGTTGTAGGTTCAATACAATTTAAGCTCTATGTTCATCATCTGTGACTTGATGTCAGTAAAAAAATATATTGGTTTGCAAACTAAAAGACGGACTACATTGAAAACACGCCACAGTCTATAGTTTAAGTATTTCTGAACCTTGAACGTTCCTACAAACATAACTCCGTTAAAGAAAAAAAAAATCCTTTAACCATTTTACTTTCTTAGCAGATGTTTGTGCATACAATTTTCTGTCATTTTGATCCACCTTGCAGGAATAATTGTTGACGGGCCGTTCAATTATTCGAAAGTTAATGCACACCCTGAGGTGTATGGGTGTATTCGCTGCTAGATTTTTCGTTTGCGCTTTCCGAGATTTCGTTTACGCTTCTCAAGTTTTCATTCGCCTCTCTGGCACAAATCTCACGTGTAGGCGGGACTTATGGCCGCTTTACGCTGATTGGCTAGTGAGGTTTTGATTGATAGCTCCCTGACAAGGAAGTCGATACTTAAGACAGTACAGTGCAACGAGTTTTAGAGAACGATCTGCATGCTGTTATATTTATTGTTTTGTATTGTTTTTAGTGTTTGTACTTAAAACTACTTTCTTATTTAGTTAGTATAATAGTAATTGGTATTTGAAGCAGTCGCGAGGTGTGGATCGAAGCGTCTTCCTCATCATCATCATCATCCTCCTCACCCTCAGGTAAATTAATGTAATTCAGATAATAAAGAAAATCGCTAAAAGTTTAATTCCTGTACAGTAGCAATTATGTCTTTACTTAGCTCGTTCATTGTGTGCTTTATATTTTTTGTCAGGTATTATTTTATGGACTATTAAGTTTATTTTCTTAAAAAGGAATGAACAATTTGCATTATAACATTCAAAAAAGACACGTTACAGATTATTGTGTTGTGAGAAATTAACGTGCTAAATGAAAACATTGCTGCATAGTTACTGTACAGAGATTAAAACTTTTAGCGATTTTATTATCTCGGTTACATAAATGTACCTGAGGGTGACTTGTGTCCAGCTGAGGAGGAGGATGACGATGATGTCGCTCTTGCTTACAGTCTCCTTTTAAAGAATTAAGTCCACTTATAAGTCAAGTATTTTATCTTTCTTTTCAAACTAATGGTGAATGTACAGTATTATACCCCATTCTTTACATTCACAGAAAGTACACCTCCTAAAATAATACCATTAAATTCAAATGCTACGTATGTTTTTTAAACGCTACAACAAAACAAATTCATAAGGTGACAATTAGAGGCCTTTAGAATGTTTTATTAATTAAGTCTGCGTCTTGCAAACAACTATTTCATTATGTATATATACACACCTACATAAAACAGGTTAAAGAAAAGCAGAAGAGAGACTTCTTAAAATATAAACAAACATTTAAAGATAGAAACAATACATAAAATGCCACCATGATTATAATCTATAAATAATAAATATGAACTGGAAGCATAACACTTTATTGTATATCTCCTCAAAACTCACTAGGCGTCTCGTTTTCCTGATATCATTGTAATTATAAATTATAGACTGCTGTCTTGACGGCCTCTAAACCCACGTAAAGTTGCATGTGAATATCGCTAGCTATCCTGTATTTACTCGACGTTGGCTTGTTGTTACGGCTTGATAGAACCTGGAAGCGTGTCCCACTTTTAAGTGCGTGAAAGTTGGAAACCCTGCTAATATACTAACAAAATAAGAAAGTAATTTAAGTACAAACACTAAAACAATACAATACAGAAAACCGCAAGCAGATTGCTCTCTAATCCGCTGCAATGTCTTCAGTATCGACTTCCTGGTCAGGTAGCTGTCAATCACAATCTCACTAGCCAATGAGAGTAAAGTGGCCATAAATCCCGCCTACACGTGAGATTTGTGCCAGAGAAGGCGAACGGAAACTTAAGCGTAAACAAAAACTCGGAAAGCGCAAATGAAAAATCTACCAGCGAATTCAAAACTATTATTTGCAAAAACAAAATTTAGAAAATTGTTAAGAAAAATAGCAGTTTATTTGAAAATCATGGCAAATTTCATTATCAAAGTGTTTTTCTTTCTCATTGTGTATTTTTGTTAGTTTTTTTAAAGTTTGCGTTCATTTTTATTGACACAAAAATAATCCCATAGAGGTGGTTATGCGGCCACGACGCGAAGCATAGTGTGCATTAACTTTAGAATAATTGAATGGACCGGAGTCAATTATTCCGCTTATACCACAGTTACCACACCACAGCACATTGTTCAAATGTATAATTTCAACGTTTGCCATGTTATCGTCTTTAAAATACTCTTGATGGTAGGACTACTTTCTGGCACATCTCATTTCAAGCGCACGTTAGAGCGAATGGACTCGGAAGCTTGAGCCACTGCTACGTGGTGTGTGTGTGTGTGTGTGAGTGAGCGAGAGACCGTGCCCAGACCTGCATGTTTGCAGTAATGTGACAGAAAAGCCAGTGTTAATAAATTATTATTCATCAGCAGTAAAAAAATCACGCAAACCTTTGAAAGAGTAGGTCTTTCAAAATATATTTGTTATCAGTTATAAGCAGCATGTAGAGGAAATGAACCAGTAGGCTACCAGTGTTTATTAAAGCTGTCACGGGCGTGCGAAGACAGAACCCAAATGCAGGCAGCAGTACGGGTAACACAAAAGATTTTAATAAATGTAAACACAACAAAAAACCCACGATGGAGAAAACTGTACAAAACACGAAAACAAACTAAAATACTTCCCGAACGGGGATAAAGTACTCACGAAGAATAAATCCAAATAATAAGTCCAACAAGAAAATAGCCCAGGGGAAACACGTAATCCACACGACACGAACACAATAGAACAATATGAACCGACAAAAACTAGAGACTGAGGGGAACATTAAATAGGGAAAAACTCACAGAGGATAATTACAGAGACGAGGGACAGGTGACGAGGATAAAACAATCATGGAAAGAATCAGGGAAACAAGAGAGCGGGGCTATGAGACAAGACCGGAGGACACGTGGCAAAAAGTAAACAAAACCACGCGTCTCCACACAAAATACCGCAGACATGTTCTATCACTACCCTGTCCATAGAGTTAAAGAACTCGAAAACAGGAAGGACAGAGTCCTGACAGAACCCCGCCCAAGAAACGCTCATGGCGTTCCAAGGGAGAAACCTCTGCGGGACGAAACAGTAAAGCAACAGACAAACACCACAAAGACAACACAAAACATACCAAAGGAGCATGAAGGCAGCAATTAAGGACTGGGTGGTGCCAAAAAATAATAAACATGGGAGGGGGGCGTGGGAACACAGTTCAAGGGGGGAGTCCAAAAAGGTTGGGACAAGGGTCAGTCTTAGTTTGTGAGACGGCTGGTAGCGGCTGAGCACCGGCTGTAGAGCCGGCTGAGGAGCCGTGAGTCACCGGCTGGGACGCCGGCAGGGAGACCGGCTGGAAGGCAGGCTGAGACGCCGGCTGGAAGGCCGGCAGGAAGGCCGGCTGAATCTCCGGCGAGAGGGCCGGCAGAGTCATCGGCTGAAGAGCCGGTTGCGTCACCGGCGGGAAGGCCGGCTGCGTCACTGGCGAGGAGGCCGGCTGAATCTCCGGCGAGAGGGCCGGCAGAGTCATCGGCTGAAGAGCCGGCTGCGTCACCGGCGGGAAGGCCGGCTGCGTCACCGGCGGGAAGGCCGGCTGCGTCACTGGCGAGAAGGTCAGCTTTAAAGCCGGCTGAATCTCCGGCGAGAGGGCCGGCAGAGTCATCGGCTGAAGAGCCGGCTGCGTCACCGGCTGAAGTGCTGGCTGCGTCACTGGCTGGAGAACCGGCAGCTGCGCCGGACTGGTCGCCGGCTGGACACCGGACCCGAGAGATGGCTGCGTCACCGGCTGGAGAACCGGCAGCTGCGCCGGACTGGTCGCCGGCTGGATACCGGACTCGAGAGACAGCTGCGTCACTGGCGAGAAGGCTGGCTGAGTCATCGGCGAGAAGGCTGGCTGCGTTACCGGCTGAAGTGCCAGCTGCGTCACCAGCTGGAGAACCGGCAGCTGCGCCGGATTGATCCCCGGCTGGACACCGGACTGGAGAAAGGAACACCGCGACCCCCTCTTAGACCTCTTCTTCTTGGACCGGCTCAAGAGACGTGTGGCCGGCTCCAGAGAAGCAGTGGATGGCACGACCAACTCCGTACAGGAGGCGTCAGAAGGAGAGTCCCATGACTCCCTCCGTCCGCATTTACTCCGGCGACTAGCTGGAGATGGAGAGGTCGCGGAAGGTGTGGCGATGCCGAGGACCCCGAGCTGCAAGGCATGACCCTCTGAGATGGTGTCCAGCGGAGATGGGTAGCTGGGTTTGCCTGAGACCCTGGACCTCGTGTGACTCGAAGCGTGCTGCCAAACGACGTAGAAGTCCAGCGGTCTCAGCTTCCTCATCTCAGCAGGTGATAGAGGGTCCCTGAGGCCGCGGTTAAATAACACTGCCAGTTCCTCCTCTCCGAAAATCCCATTCTCTGCGGCGCTGAGGAAATCCTCCAAGTAAACCTCGATATGGGCGTCTAACTGGCGAATGTCGCCGGGGTGACGAGTCTGGCGGGACCGTCCAGTGTGGGTGTACATGCCTGCTGGGCTCTTTCTTGGTCGGTTCATTCTGTCACGGGCGTGCGAAGACAGAACCCAAATGCAGGCAGCAGTACGGGTAACACAAAAGATTTTAATAAATGTAAACACAACAAAAAACCCACGATGGGGAAAACTGTACAAAACACGAAAACAAACTAAAATACTTCCCGAACGGGGATAAAGTACTCACGAAGAATAAATCCAAATAATAAGTCCAACAAGAAAATAGCCCAGGGGAAACACGTAATCCACACGACACGAACACAATAGAACAATATGAACCGACAAAAACTAGAGACTGAGGGGAACATTAAATAGGGAAAAACTCACAGAGGATAATTACAGAGACGAGGGACAGGTGACGAGGATAAAACAATCATGGAAAGAATCAGGGGAACAAGAGAGCGGGGCTATGAGACAAGACCGGAGGACACGTGGCAAAAAGTAAACACAAAACACCCGCAGGATATGGTTCTATCACTACCCTGTCCATAGAGTTAAAGAACTCGAAAACAGAAAGGACAAAGTCCTGACAAAAGCTATTCGATTTCAGTATATGTATTTTTATATTGTTTTTGAATTGCTTTGTTTATTGAAACGAAACTGCACACGTTTCCATTAACAGTAAAGTTTGACATTATAAACGTCAGATCAAAAGCAGGGTGCTGTTTGCGATGATGGCCTGTAGGCTACACTATAACCTTTCTGTTGTTTAAAATTGGCAAAGTGATATGTAACGCGGTCAGCAGGCCTGGAACACCTTCATAGGTGTGCATTTACTGAAAGTTAATAAATACCCATAGAACGTTTGTCAACCAATCAGATTGAAGCATTCAACAGCCCCGTTGTATAACTTAATGTTAATGAACACAAAAAGGGAATAGATGACCTATCCTTACAGTATGAGGTTGACTTAACCGACATGCATGTAAACAATGTAAAATCCTATCAGAATATTAGAATAAAACATTTCCACTGCATACTCAGTGTTAAACCACAAACCATCATAGCATATCAAACCGCCCGACCCTGCTAAAAACCTGTATCTCAGCGATTTAACACTTTTGTTGTCATTTGACCATCAATTTTGGAATCACCCTTTATTTCTGCTAGGATGTTAAAATGTGAAGCACATGGGAGAATCTGAGAGCATAAATTGACTTTAAAAGCTGTTTTTTTAGCTTACACAATAAAGCGTTATGTTTTTATTACCTTAGAATAAGCTATTTCTATATACATACACCGCAGCGGGTCCCGTCCCCCTGCATATAATTCGCCATGTTCTGTCAGCCGTCGTAGTGTTTCGAAAGGGAGGGGTGGAGTGAGCGGTTGGTTGCAATTCGCATCCTTGCCGCTAGATATTACTGACTGGACCTTTAAGTCACTAATTACTTAACATGTTTGGCATTAAAAAGCACTGTATAATGCCACGAATCCTCAAAAACACACTTAGTGAGAGCAGAAATTCATTTATTTTGAATCAACAAACTCTCTATTTAGTCTGTTTTTGGAAGGTTACAACCTTGGTGTTTCACCAGAGAAGTTATTTCAAAAATGCAAACCGAAAGATTTTGCAAATTAAAGATATTGAAATGTAAAGTTTATTTGATAATTTTTTATTAAAGTTAGCTTTAAAACATAACAGTATTTGTAAGGGAAAAATAATGATTGAATTATTTTTTTAGAAGGTAAATCTTTAAAAACATGGTTTTAAATCAAATTCAGTTGCATGCTCAGTAAATCCCCATATGGTTCAACTCACCCCCTGACTCAGATCAACTTACCCTTATCATTGGGCAAAATGAGCCACAGGAGCACTTTTTTTACAATAAGCCATATTTGTAAAACCATGTGTCATAGGTGTGTTCATATAATTTAGATTTAGATCGCGTTAACTTTAAAATCTTGCTTATTACCTATAAAGCCCTACATGGTTTAGCTCCTCAATACTTGAATGAACTCCTTTTGTATTACAGTCCTTCACGTGCATTACGCTCTCAGGTGTCCTGTCAGTTGGTAATACCTAGAATTTCAAAATCAAGTGCAGGTGGTAGATCCTTTTCCTATCTAGTGCCTAAACTTTGGAATAGTCTTCCCTGCACTGTCCGGGAGGCAGACACACTCTGTCAGTTTAAATCTAGACTAAAGACGCATCTTTTTAATCTTGCATACACTACTCTTCCATAATATAAATCTTCTGAGGGTTTAGGCTGCATTAGTTAGATCAACCGGAACCAAAAACACAACTGATGTACTTGTTGCATCAAAGAGTGCAGAACAGTACTCTACTCTCAGCCAGTCTTGTCTCATTGTTTCAAGTTTACCACAGCGAGCAGGATGCAGTTCATGGCCTGACCTGATGGTAGAGCGGAGACCTGACAAGAGCTGAGATGATAGAGCTGGATAAAGAAGCACGCGGTCACCTGACACGTCTTCATGGCCTGACCTGATGGTAGAGCGGAGAATAGGAAGCGGAGACCTGACAAGAGCTGAGGTGATAGAGCTGGATAAAGAAGGACGCGGTCACCTGACACGTCTTCATGGCCTGACCTGATGGTAGAGCGGAGAATAGGAAGCGGTGACCTGACAAGAGCTGAGATGATAGAGCTGGATAAAGAAGGACGCGGTCACCTGACACGTCTTCACCACAAAATTTCAAATGCTATTAGATTATTAATGATAATCTTAAACTATAATTTACCTTATTAGTAAGTTTATTTATTTTATTTAGCCTTGTTGTGCAAGCTCTCTGGAGCTTGTGCAGAGGCAGCAGCTTTTGCCAGAGGGGAACTGGAATCCCCTGGTTGGGCCTGGGTTCTCCTGAGGTTTTTTTCTCGATTAGAGTTTTGGGTTCCTCGCCACCATTTGCGTACTGTTATTTTGCACTATTTGCCTGGCCGGGGGGGTTGCTTTAGAATTTTAAAGTTTTACTTAATTAATATTGCATATAGGAATTTTTTGACCTGTGCTTCTCTCTCCTTTATCTTAAATGTGTGCTTTCACTGAGCGTGTGTGTGTGCGTGCGTGCATGTCTGTGTGTGTGTGCGTACTTGTCTGTGTACGTGTGTTAGTACGTGCGCATATTGTGTGTGTGGAGTGTTTTGTATGTGGGTATGTCTGTTTTCTGTGTTTTCAACTTTTTCTTGTTTTTGCAGGTACAACTTTAATTGTTTTATTTATAGTCAATATGTCTTATGTACAGCTGCTTTGTAACAATGAAAATAGTAAAAAGCGCTATATAAATAAAGTTGAGTTGAGTAGATTGATAGGGAACATCTTGAAATTAGATTTAATACTTTTATTGCACTTATGCCTCATTTTGTTCCATCTTGAGGACCACACAAGTAAAAAATGGCCCATCTTACCCCACTCTCCCCCACAGTGCCAGAGAGGAACCTCAAGCCCACATATTATCAAACATGCATTTTAAATTCCAGATGTGCTTTCGCCTGGGTATATTCCTTTGTACATGGAGGAGCTGGGATATTAAAAGGTGAGATTGCTGGTGGGGAAGACTCTGAAGAGAATGCAATAAAATAACTCATTAAAACCCTTCGTCTCATAAGGCTTCAGATAAGCAACAGGATAAGCGTGCGGAATTCACAGAGACAAATCAAAAGAAGCCCAACTCTGCAATTCATTATCAAACGCACCTCTTCCGTTCGCCCCACGTTTTCTTTATCAGAAACCATGCAGTTCTGAGAGCCAGAGTTTTTAATTGAGGGCCAATTTTAATGCCATTAACAACTGTCATAATGAGGCCAGAACCACAGATACGGGGGAGGGCATGCAATTTCGTTGCATCTAAAGATCTAGTAAAAAATCCATTTTAGGTGTTTCGATCACACGTGGTCAGCACTGAATGCAGCTGTAACCGGAGTCCATTTTTTTGTGTTCGGATTCTTTAATCACCATTCAAATGTGACAACAATGCATACATGTATGGAAGCATATTGGTTGCTATTTTCAATTTGAAATGCAAAACGCAAAATGGCAATGCAGTATGTAAAATGACAATGCAATTGTGTCTTTAAATATACATTTTAAATAACATATGTGCATCATTAAGTGCAAAATGAAAATAATAATTCAATTATATAAATTACATTTGTCAGTTCCTACTCTAGTTTTAATGTGTTATTTAAATGGATATTTTTAACGCTCTTTAAGTTGCAAAATTAAAATGTAAATGCATTCCCCGGATTGATTCTATATGTTTAAGATAGTCAAGCAAAACTGTAGTAAAATGAAAATTCAAATGTTATTTTCCCTAAATGCATTAACATTAACAGGTTGAACATTTGGGATTGCGTTTTCATTTACACACAGCGCGTTGGGTTTCAAATTCAATGTGTACTTGAAAATGCATTTCGAGCTGGCCACGCCCCCTCCCCGATACAGCGTCATTGTGTGAAGGAGGACACAATTGCATTGTCATTTTACATACTGCATTGCCATTTTGCGTATTGCATTTCAAATTGAAAATAGCAACCAATATGCTTCCATATTACATGTGTTGAAATGCTAATGCATTTGACATTTATTTGTTTCTGATAATTCATAAATTCATAAAGTATACAAAAAAAGTTGAAGAGAGATGCTCAACCAACAAAACCAACAAAAGATCATATTAATTAGAAAAAATGGTTTAAGAGTCTAGAAAAAGAGTTAAACTTTATTGTATTATAACAAGTGACTGAATTGCCACTTTGACATGAATTAAGTTAAGTTGAACTCTTTCTAAAGTTAGTGGGGCACCATTTTTTCCTAATATATCATAAATTCATATAAATTTAACCTGATATATAAAAATTAAATATTAAATTCCTGAAATTGAATGTGTGTGATTGAAATTTAATTAGTGATATCTATTTTTTGACATGCAACAACACAATGATATACAGTAGAGCAGTGGTTCCCAAACTTTTTACAATGGCGTACCCCCAACCCCAGGGATTTAACATCATTCTGCATACCCCCTTTCTTACAGTAACAATTGTGGTCTCAAACATTTTTTTATTTTCATTTTAAATACATGTAATTTTCTTTTATCAAACAATAAATGATATATGACTCATATATAAATAAATGACTCACTGCTTAATGAGATGGATGCGCTTGAAATGAATTGCATAACTCTGTGATGTTTGGTTGTATGGAGAAAGTCTGAGTCTCAAATCATTCTCTATGCAGAGTCTGTGTCGTTATTTGTTCTTTATGTGAGCAAGTGCTGAAAACCCACTCTCGCAAAGATACGTTGTGGAGAAGGGCAGTAATGTTTTCAAAGCGCGATCGGCTAAGGCAGGATACCCTGCATGCAAAGCTATCCAGATGTCTGTCAGTAATTTTTGTGAGAAGTCACATGCGGTACGTAAAGACGTGCGCTTACGCATGAGTGGATGGATATTTTTTGATTGGATGTCATGAATTTGACCTTTTATGGCACTACGTGACTACTTTTTTGCTGTACACTAGAGGGAGCACGTCTTTATATTCAGCTTGTGAGAAAAACATGCCTTGATTGTCAGGTGCGTTATAATTAAGTAAACAGTAGATTTCAGGATTTTGTTCACGTACCCCCTCCGTCACCTGGCGTACCCCAGTTTGGGAACCACTGCAGTAGAGAGACTGCTGATTTAGTTTAATCCATAATTATCAACAGTTTGCGTTTAACAACACACATGCCCGTTGACATATTTAAAAAAAATAGTATTTTAGTTTTAGTATTATTGAAAATTGTTCTGGTATATTGTAATTTTAGGCTCCCAGTCCTGATAACAATATTTAAAATAATAATATATCTAAATTAAATATACTTCGATTGAATAATTTACAGTTTCTGACAATCCACTGACATCAATGTACGTACATTGAATAGAGAAAAACTTAAAATAATACCATGTATCTGTAGCGAGGAAGGCGGGAGGGGAGCCGTGAGGCAGGAAGGCGGGGCCGGTGGCGTGAGTGATAATGAGTATCAGCTGTACGCGCACCGGTCCCGCATGCCTCACAGAGGAGATCGGGAGCATAAGAGGATGAGCGACAGGACTGCCGACGAGAGAGGACCGGGCCCGGACATGTTAAGTTTTGTTTATGTTTGTGTGGCCGGCAGTGAGGTGGCTGTCGGCCATTTTACTTCCGTGTTATTGGTTGTTTATTTTTGGATTAAAGTTTGTTTGAATGTTCGCCGGTTCCGCCTCCTGCCTTCCCTTTTATTGAGCTTTGCTACAGTTTCTTAATACCATATTCTGTTTCATTTTCCCCCTAGTATTATTTTTATAACTTTTTTATTATGATGTATGTAAAGCTGCTTTGCAACAATGAAAATTGTGAAAAGCGTTATATAAATAAAATTGAATTGAATTGAGTAGTGTGTTATGCATTGAGACGTGAAATCGAAGCACCCCCATCCGCTCCCCTTTACTCAAATCATATTAGAGGTGCATGTAACTAGCAAGTGTAATGAGCAGTGGGTTTTGGCTGACTACATGTGTTTGGATCAGCTGAGACAGATGTTAATAACAGGTGTAAAGAGGGTCTTTAATTTCTCCTGCGGACCTCCAGAAGCAGGTGCCCGCAAGTTCTGCAGCTCGCCAATTCACTCAACCAAATGAACTGTCTGTCCAATAATAGCTGATGGGTGAATAATGCATTGCTGCCCACTGATGAACCCCACAAAACAAAACAGAAAAACAAAACCCTCAACAAAGTGCACTTAACTCATCGCAGGGCCCCTACAGACAGCACTTCGCAGGAATCAAGTTTAGCAAGTAATTGCAGCCGAGGCAGGTAACTGATAGGAAAAAAAGGCTGGAGAGAGACCGAATGGATTTACGATAAAAACGAGAGAGGGAGGTAAGTATGCGGCGAGCGAGACAGGCGGTAGATTCGGGGCGGGAGATGTGTGTGCAGGTAAATTTGCGCTGATGGTAATTGCAGTACAGCTGTCTGATTTAGCTGTGAAATGGCCTGCCGTGTCCCGCAGCAGGGAGGGCTGAGAGTAGACTGAAGCTAATGGAACATTACTGTGATTGCATCGAGCTGTCCGGTCTCTGGACTCCACGGGCGCACGGCCAGATGTTGGAGCGCTTGACCTTTGCGAACTTCTCGGAGAGTCGCTAACTCCAGAAGATGTTCAATTGGTGCAGGACATGGGAGATCATTTATTCTGTTTGGAGGCTAATATGCCATGCAACAAATATTGACGCTGACAGTCAAGAGAGGTTAAACTGATTAAATGTAGAGGACTTGAAATGGCAGGTGACCCTCAATTCAGTTTCAACGTTTACCCTGACCTTTCACTTTTATAGACACACTTGCTTCAGTCTAAATCTTGTTTTAAGACAGTCAACATGAATTCAAAACTCTATTTACAGGACTTACAATAGGTTGCACACATTCATCAGTGCACGTTACATCAAACAGGCCGGTACTAGGCTGGCTCGACTGGGGGGGAAATCATATATTCTGTTTAGAGAAATTATAATCATAGTTCATCACATGCTGCCAGAGTTCTAACCAGGTCCAGAAAATACGATCACATAACCCCAGTTTTATCATCCCTTCACTGGTTACCCATTAAGTATCGTATTGACTTTAAAGTTCTTTTAATCACTTATAAAGCCTTAAACGGTTTAGCCCCTACCTACATAAAAGAGCTTCTATCTTATTACAAGCCATCACGCTCTCTAAGATCTCAAAACTCTGGACTTTTGATAACACCTAGAATAACTAAATCCACCAAAGGGGGTAGAGCTTTCTCATACGTAACACCTAAACTCTGGAATAGCCTTCCCGATACTATTCGAGGGTCAGACGCACTCTCCCAATTTAAATCTAGATTAAAGACACATCTTTTCAACCAAGCATTCACTTAATGCATAATATGCTAAATTAATTAATTAATTAATGAACAGCAGCTACGCTAATTATTCTCTTTTTGCCGTCCTCCCCCGCCTTGGGAGGCCCCAGATTACGCCAGGACCAGATGAACATCATATGCCCGAGATTACGCCAGCTCCAACTGAACATCCCGTACCATCCTCCTGCAAGAGCCTGCGGACTGACTGACCATCCCAGCTCTATCTCAAGCAATTCCATCACCACCCAAGAGCAAAGTGACCATCTGACCATCCCAGCTACAGCTCAGTCAATTCCCTCCCTAACCAAGAGCAACGACGAACTACTGTCACATTAATGCTAAATTTACAATGATTAGTATTAAATGTTAAATTTACATCACATGACAGCAGTTTGAAGTTATAGCTGCACTCAGTTACATTATGCCATTATTATTTTCCCTGCTTATAACATTCCTCTGTTGCCTGATATCGATAAAAAAAGACAAATTAGACTCAAACAGTTTCAACAAATGAAACTTCCTAAATCACAACTAATAAACTCTCCCTATTCTTCATAAACATTCACTCAGTAACTTTTAATCAAAGTCAGAAGAGATCTGGCCCTCCCGGCTGAGTTTTTTTTTCTCCATTTATTTATCATTGGAGTTTGGGTTCCTCGCCACAGGGCATTGTTGGCTGCCTTGCTCACCGGGAAACTGCATTTATTAGATATTATTTAATAGAATGATCTTGCTTGTTCTATAAACACCATGCACTGTGCTGTGTTTTACATTTTCTGTGTTTTTCTCCTGTAAAGCTGCTTTGGAACAATCCACATTGTGAAAAGCGCTATATAAATAGAATTGAATTAATCACATGCATAATTTAATTTCTGTGACTCAATTAACAGATCATTATAGAGATAAATATAATAGATAAAACAAGTAAGAAGTATTCACTTTTTAATTTTTTTTATTTGTCAGATGGATATTTTTGGAGGGTACAACTCCTGATACAACTTCCCTTTTAGCTGATGTCACTACAAGACAACTTAAATTTCAACCAACTGGTGACAGTGGTGTTTCAGGGGTTGGAGCAGTTCACACTCGCATACAGTTTGGCGGTATGGTTCTGTTCTGGGCAAAAACTCCCAGCCCATCCATGCAGCCAGCATGAATAAGAGTAGGGAGCGCAGCGATACCCCCCTTAGGATAAACAGAACAGAACAACAGATGTCATCAGTTTTAATGACAATTAAGTGTAACACATTATGTAAAGTAATTGAGACTTATGAAAAGGAATAACAGAAGTCGAGTACTGATTGTAAATGTGATGTTTAGCTGGGGATGGAGGAGGGTAATCTGCTCCTGAGTAAAGTGATAAGCTGCTGTTAACTGAATGAATTTTAAAGCAGAAGCTGTGATAGAGTCATATTTCTATAGGTAGATAAGGATCAGCTGATGCAAGCTTGACTCACGTGACCCACCAGAGCTAACGTTATACACTTTATTTTTGGTGTGTATCATTCAAGTCAATCATACATCAGTTTCAACACATTAAGAAAGCAAAAAGTTTGCTTACAAAATTGGAAAGCTGTTTGTAAATGTATAAAGCAAAGGCAACACTAGGGCTGGACCATATGGCCAAAATTGATATTGAAATATATTCATGCATTTCGGTCAATACGATATAATTCCGATAACGATATAAACAATATTATAATTACGAATTATCTGTCGGATAACCGAGCACATTACTCCCACATTACAACACCTGCATTGGCTTCTGGTTAAGTATCGAATTAACTTTAAAATCCTTCTCCTCGCTTATAAAGCACACAATAATTTGGCTCCTCCCTACTTAGCAGAACTCCTTCGTAACTACACTCCGACTCGCACTTTCAGATCATCTGCTGCACTTAATCTTGTTCTTCCTCGAACTTGCACTACAATGGGTTCTCGAGCTTTCAGTCATGTGTTTTTAAATCTCGTCTTAAAACATACTTTTTAGGCAGGCTTTTTTTGTAATTTGTATTTGTTTTTGTGATTATTTTATGCTTGTATTTAGCCTGTATTAATTGTCTTTAATGATGATTGTTGTTATTGTTAACTGTTTGCTGTACGGTGTCCTTGAGTGTCAGTAAGGCGCCTATAAATAAAATATAGTAGTAGTATTAGTATTACAAAAAGTAAAATGTAAGATAGAAGTAGAGAGCCCTCTGATATGAACAATAAATGCTGATCAAAATCTTTCTAGATGCCAGCAGTGTGCAAAGCTACATATGATTATTAGAATAAAATATTTTTTTATAGGACTGTGCCCTTACCTTGTGTAAGTTTCAAATATTAGAATCATGTTTACCAATAAAATTGAGAATAACTTATAGAATTATGCTTTGAAGCACATTTTGAAAACTTCAAATGTGCTTTAAGCATTGGCATATTTTCAAAGCTCTACAGGGGCACAGGCCTCCCATTACTTGACACTTTTTTCTTTTGACATATTCTTCTAAATTAATAATTTTCAATTATTAACGTCCACTGAATTTTATGTATGATTGTATTTCCAGTTTTTTTTGGCAAAACTTGAGAACATTAAAGGTACAGTGCGGGATGTTTTGTATGATCTATTAACAGAAATGCAATATAACATACAAAACTGTGTCTTTAGATGTGTATAAAAACCTTACGTAATGAAAAGTTATGTTTTTATTACCTTAGAATAAACCAGTTGTATCTACATAGGGAGCGGACCTATCTACATGGAATTTGTTATGTTGCGCAGCCATGTTTTGTACAGTAAGCTCTAACGGACAAACAGCTCTACAGAGCGCGTTTCGTATATGTTGGTCTTCGTGTGTGTTTTTAGACGCAGCTTGCGTCATCACTGAGTTGAAGATGCACAAAGTAGTAAGTCATAGTACGGAGAGGAGGAGGAGTAGTCGTCATCTAGCTGAAGCAATTGATTGTTCTGTCTTAGAAGTTTTGATAAAATGGAGGACCATGTGTATTGTGCACAAGCGCCGACAGAGCGTGAATCTCCATCGTCAAAGAAGTGCAAACGTGATGCTGCCAAACGAATTAGAGACAAACGGCGGCAGAAATCCAGGATAAACATCGGTGTATCTATTACCAGATGGAAGGCACTGTTGAAAGACAAATGTTTTCAAGGCGACGCCGAAGTTGCCTGTTTTCTGCTAGACTGGTAAGATAATTCAACATTTTCAATGTTTCCACTTTTTCAATGTTTACCAAACAACTGTTTTGTTGAAACGGTAACGTTAGCATTTTATACCAATAGCCATATAACCTCTGAATAATAATGTTTTTCCGTCCCTGCAGTACGTACTCCGGTTGTTCCTGACTTTACAAAGGGGGAGACAAACGTCTACAAACTTACACCTAACTGCCTATGTCGCTGTCAGATCAAACGCTTTGAACAGCGTTGCTATTTATGATTAGCTAACTTTAGTTACTTCACTACTCTCAGCGTGTAGATAGCACGCAAGAAATATATCTAATTATAGAATTGTAACAGTAACTTTCGCAATAGAATACATGTTAAATGATTAATTACGTTAATATATTGCCTTACCTGCTTGTATCACTACTATCCGCTGTCTCAGTAGACGACATCTTTTTTTACTGTTGCGGCCTCCGTCGTAATTCGAAAGGGAGGGGTGGGCAAATGACTCAGAGATTCGTTGCAAAACTATAATACAACGCTAGTGGCTGCTGATTTTCAAGAACTGCGCCTTTAAGAACCGTTTTCATTCGTGTCAGTGTATTTCAAAGGCCCTACAGTGTATTTCAAAGGCCCTACAGTGTGCTTCAGTTAGCTATAAAAAACTACGAAATTTGGCATTCTGTCCTCGAAATTGACATTGAGAACTGTTTAAACTTTGAAAGCAAGCATTAGTAAGTTGCAGATCCGTTTTGTAAATGAATATACGGATAAAAATTATCAATATTAAACTTAGCCCGTGTTTACACTTGGCTTCTTTTTCGAAGCTGCTAGCGTCTGTTTTACATTATAATCCTATGGAGTAAACCGTGTTTTCAAAAAAGTCCTGAATGCTTTTTTAAACGCCATCTCCGGCGTCTTTTTCTGCAGCTCAGAGTGTCTTTTGAGGTTGAAAAAATATCTGTTCCTCTGGGCTGCCTTCGTGCACAGACACCGACGATGAAGTCATGGCGTTTGGCTGCTGTTTGTAACCTTTTTCTTCTCAAAAAAGAAGTTAAGTGTGAACACGGGCTTAAAGTAGAGATTTATACTGGGGCAAGATGGAGTGGTGCTCCATAACACCAGTAGCCACTGCCATGTAGCAGAGCGAGGGCTCAAACCCGGAAGTGTAATGTATATTGAAATATCGAAAATGTGTTTAAAAACCATATCATCGTTATCGAAATTAATTCTATCGCGATAGTTATTGTTATTGAATTATTGTCCAGCCCTAGGCAACACTATAAATATCCTTTATGGATAAGGCAATCACAGAAAGCAGCAGTATCTTCAGACGCACGGCAGAAGGTCTTGACTCCATAGCAGATTTGATTGGCCAAGGACAGCTCAAGAGGCCACCTGACTGAGATATAAAACAACCAATCACTTGGCTTTGTTGTTGACACACGTCTCAAAGATCCTGCAGAATTCACCCAGATTAGATGATGGCTTTGAAACTTCTGAAGTGTTTCTAATTTTGTGAGCTCTATGCATCAGATGTTCAGCCAACATGCGTCACATCTGATGCAAACGTCATTTAGTTAATGACAGAGCCTTTCATTTTGAAATTAAAGATTGATAAATCATGCACAAATACACCAGAAACATGTTTTAATCAAGTAAATGTTGGATTTCATGTTGACTTTTCAGACTTTAACCACAATGTCAGCAGATAGTTAAAGGAAGTACTGTAGCCAGGTACACTTGGCGGTAAAATTTAAGATTATGGCCGTAATCCTTACAGGATTTACAGCGTAACTACTTGTAACAATAATGTACCTCTACAGTACATATCTGTAAATAAAGGGGAACAACATGTAACGTTTGGGGAATAAAGGGGTAAGAGTAAGGAACATTTTAAAATATATATTTATGAGGGAACTGCATGCCATGTAAACATCCAAATCAAACCGCTCTTGATCTACTTGATTATAGACTCAAAAGATCAACATTGATTTTGCACATTAAATCTCATCAAAATAACTCACAGTAACCAACAATCATGAAATTGATCAAATAAAAATTAATTCTAAAGTCAAAACTCTGTCAAATTTACAGTTGACAGAAAGTCTGTTGTGCTGTTTTGCTTGAGCAAAAACTGAACACATAATTTCCCCTTATTTCATGTTTGCTATGATAAGTACTAGCAGGTCATGCATACCACGTTGTATTAAAATAGTTACCCCTTAGTTTTAAAATAGGCTACTTACAGTATAAATATTTTTTAGAATTTCCTGACTTCTTTATTCCCCAAACTTCCCCTTTACCTACAAATATGTACAATAGAGGTCAATTATTGTGACAATTAGTTACGCTGTAAATTCTGTTTAATTATGCGGCACATTGCAGGCCGTAATCTAAAGCGTTACCCACTTGGCTTCTACTGTATAGATGCATGATGGTAGAATGTGTCAATGCAAATGAAAACACAATGGCATTATATTGACATTTTATTAATCACACTGTTTGTTAGTGTACATTACGTGAGAACCAAAGTAACCAAGAAAGCACCACTATCAGCAAAAGGCAGCTGTGTAGACAACAGGCCCATGGCAACACAGTGTTCCTTCCCTACCCGTCTGTGTGTTTTCTATAAACCTCAAATTACAGCAAATCAGCCCCGTAGGGCAAACCCAACACTGGGCCACTGCTGTTTGTCTTAAATCCAGATGAAAACATAACACGCTGAATATTAAATCTGTCTCTACCTCTTCCTGTGGGATTTAATTCTAGTTATGATCAGATCAGTTTTGATACCGTCACCCATCCCAGAACACAACTCACCTCTCTCTCACACACACACACATGCACGCACACAGAGCAGTGGGTAAAGATAAGGCCAAACACATACCCATACAAGTATGCAAATGCAGTAGTCACAATGCATTGCAAGCATTTAGACCTGTTCTACTCTAACTTGCTCAGAAAGATTCTTGTAGAAATGCTGAGAATGCACATACTTTTATTGCTCTATGAATTGCATATTGAAACATTTAAAAAAAAACACTAAATCGAGCTACCCAGAAGCATGCATAACACCTTTTCCAAACCGGGTGCCACGTTTCTAAGGATGCACAATTTGTCTGGACAAAATCCGTATAAATGTGTAGAGCAAGATTATGGACCAATGAAAATTCAGTATGGGAGGGGCCACTCTGTGACATCACAAAATGTAAGCAACTAACAAAATGTCCTGCCGCTGGTTAAGATGCAGTGTAAGCCTGCAACTGAGAAACAAAGAGTTATGAGTTCACTTGGGACTGGTAATGTGTGTCATCTCATTCAGTAATAGAGCCCCAAAATAAAAACACTGCTCATTTTCTGTCTGGAGCTAAAAATGAAGTCCAATTAACGTGGCGTTCTTTGCGTCTCAAAAGCGCACGGAGAAAGAATGTCCCTGATTGTTCGGAAGATGACAACTTCCAACTCATGTAATTACCAAACGAACATTAAACATCTGCAAGGCAGCAATCTAGAAAATTGCCCTCTCTGCAATTAAAGTAGATGTATAAGACAGCGTGACAGTCTGATGAGATCAAACTCAGCCTATTCCTCCATTTCTCCTCCTCCTCCTTCATGCACTACATCTGTAGAGTTGCTTTACTTGGAATAGCCGCATTATATTGCATGTGGACGCAGATGTGTAACAAAGCTGTCTACAGATGCCCATGAGAAACACGATGGATGGGAAGCAAGATACGTACAGCTCTTTCCAATTAGAAACCCACACCGGTTCAGGTGGTTATGGAGAGCTGCGCTTACATCTGTAATTCCCTAAAGGAAACTCAGAACATCTCCAAGAAAACTGAAGAGAAAGAAAATGCTAAGCGGATCTGCTTGCACCTATATCACTGATTTAGCAGATACAGCCTCCAGTCTACATCACAAACATTTATTTCTCTTAAAGTCTTCTGTAAGATTAGCAGTAACATATCAGATCCTTTGAGATTCGAGTATACGAGTAACAGTGGCCATATGCAGAATGCTGTTCAATCACAGTACAACTCTAGGAAGAAGGCCAAGACATCCCAGATCCACACAAACCTCTGCCAAGGCACAGATGATGTTAGCTGAGGTGGTCAATACAGCAGCACCAAACCCCATCAGTCTGTCCTGACACTTGAAACAACACGCACGCCTGCCCACCAAGTCCGACCTGCTCAAGTAATATACACAAGCGTGGCAAATGGTAATGTAATGAACATCTCTTTTCTTCTCACATCCGGGGTCAGCACAAAACCTCTCTACGAAACATAAAATCCAAAGCTAGTCAAAGAGGCATAAGCTTCAAGGAAAGACAGATAATTAGATTGCAAGTGTCCAACACTGATTAGTTTCTCTCCAAACAAAGAGTCATATAAGCCCTCTTGTTTCTGTTCACATTAAATCATGTTGCTTTAAAAAGGTGGGCAGCACTTCTCTCAAGAAGTGAGAATTTGAACCTTGAAATTTGATGAGATGAAGAGGTCTCCAAAGTCTTTCAATACCAGTGCGTTAGCAACCCTGCATTCTTGAGCTTTTATTAAAATCTAAAAACAGCAACAAAAGAAGAGTTCTGAACAAAATATGAGAGGTTTTAGCCTAAGCCAAACTTCAGTATTCTTGGTGGTTTTCAAGGCATTGCTATGTGGTTGGTAGAGTCTTGTACAGATATCAATATTAATGATCATTTATGGGTTTTACTGATATAAAAATAGATAACTTTAATTTCCACAAGCATAGATACATATATTACATGAAACTGTAAAAGTGAAAAAATCCCCAAGACTGATCCACGATGACTTGACCTGACATGTTTTTTTATTCAATCTTTTACATTTACTATGAATTTTTATCATACAAGAGTGGTATTATCGTTCACACTGCCAGCGACATGATCTCATTCATTTCAATGGTAGATTGACAACATCGGCGACACAAGTGACAGTAACCGTTTGAGAGAGGAAGTGGGTGTGTCTAGTTACGTGACAAAATTGAGAATTGCTCAGCTTTATGCAAATGATGAGCGACTTTCGCTCACTCATTTTTTTTATAAGCCTACATGGCTTATAGGGTTTGTTTATAACTAGAGCATTTGGCCCAAGTCAAAGGAGTCCAAAGACATTTAAATATAAAACTTTGTCTGTCCTTAGACATATAATGTATTAGAAAAAAGCTTAGAAAAGTTATAGCACTCCACAGCAAGCCACATATTTTGAATGATATCATTCATATCCATGTACCACAGTGCAGAACGAGCTCTCATGCAGAAACACATTTATAGTAAATGCATGTAATGCGTCATTGGAAAACACAAGTCCAGTTGGCTTTGTTCATTCTGCCACACATGTAAAGATCTTCCTTACGTTACTGACAGCAACATGCAGGAGCAGAACAAGAGAGCAGTGCGTCTGTTATCGCCACTGAAAAGCTTGTGCCAGGCACAGCTGCTTATCGGCACCGTATCGTTCCCTCTTCCTCAAACAGCCATGAAGACCTTATCATCAGTTCTACCTCATCAGCAGCACTGCACAGCTGTCCGACTACTGGTGATTCTGCTCTTATCCGCTGCCGAGTCAGTGGTGTCAGCGTCTGCCTCTAACACTGCCTCACCTCACCTCATTCCCCACTGTGCACAGGCCAAACATGACCACTCCGTCCACATGCACCAGCAAACCAGTTCCTGTAAGGACACAAATTTCACTGCTTTCCAAAAAAACTAAACCTTTCAAAGAGAGCTGATGATTTTCAAAATTGGTTTTGAACTTTAGTAATGTCTGGCAATTAGGGAGTGTTCATTAAACAGGTGAACGTTCAGTCTTTATACACAGTCTTTTATTAATATGAAAGCAGGGTGATATTCAGGAAAAGCTTTTGATGTTTGTTATGCTCAGACGAGATTACAATGCTGTTCTTATTAGGTCTGCAGTATAAATGCTTTATGCATTTTGCAAATGTACCAAAATGCACAGAATATCCATATGACTGACTACAAATGTGTCAAAACATACCAGTGTTAAATTGTAAGTTATTATTACAAGTTATTAAATTAAACATTTTTGCTAAACTTGTATAGCATCACTAGATTTCAACCTACGTAAACATAAAGGATTAGTTCACCCAAAAACATTCATTATTTACTTACTCAACTCAACTCAACTTTATTTATATAGCGCTTTTTAAAATTTTCATTGTTACAAAGCAGCTGTACATGAGACATATTGACTATAAGCGAAACAATTAAAGTTATACCTGTAAAAACAAGAAAAAGGTGAAAACACAGAAGACAGACATACCCACATACAAAACACTCCACACACAATAATATGCACACATACTAACACACATAGACACACACACGGATGCGCAGACACAAGGATAAGCACACACACACACAGACATGCACGCACAGTGAAAGCACACATTTAAGATAAAGGAGAGAGAAACACATGTCAAATATTAAACAGACTGCAAATACCTACTATATGCAATATTAATTAAGTAAAACTTTAAAATTCTAATTCTAAAGCAGCCCCCCGGCCAGGCAAATAGTGCAAAACAGTATGCAAACGGTGGCGAGGAACCCAAAACTCCAATGGAGAAAAAAAACCTAAGGAGAACCAAGGCCCAACCAGGGGATTCCAGTTCCCCTCTGGCAAAAGCTGCTGCCTCTGCACAAGCTCGACAGTGATTGCACAACAAGGCTAAATAAAAATAAATAAATTTACTAATAAGGTCAATTATAGATTTAAGATTATCATTAATTGCATTTTAAATTTACCCTAATGTCATTTCAAAGCTGTATGAGTTTCTTTCTTCTGCAGAACACGAAAGAAGTTGGTGCATTAGACCCCACTGTCTTTCAGACATTTCTCCAAATATCTTCTTTTGTGTGCCACAGAGAGTCATATACAGTATATTTGAATGACATGAGGGTAAACAACTGATGACAAAATTAAAAATGTTGGGTGACCTATACCTAAAGTAGGCTACGTAAAGCCACCTGCAATTAAGACCAATCAAACGCGGCAAAAAATCAACTGTGGCGGGTAACACTGTCTTTTTATAGGCTAAAGATTAATTTGTGAATATGTGACTTGAATATACGTCACTGCGCAACATCCAGTGGTGTGCTGGTTCGGTCGCACACCGCCCGAGAAGCGCAGCACTGCTGTAGGGAACAACTCACAGGTATTGCTGTTGCACACTTTGTAAGTGTGAGCTCAAGTATCAATGCATCACTGTGAAATGTGCAACCTCACAGCACAACCAATGGCTCAGCTTTATACAGCTAAGACAAAAAGGAAAAATGAAACCAAAAACAGCAGTGTTTAGCAGCACACTGGCAAGTTAAAGTCTTGTTCAGGAGCTGTGTCGTCTGTATTTGGTTGTGATTTCCTAAAAAGACCTCAAAAACTCTAATGTTGCGCTCTTCTCAGAGACACAGGGAGACGTCATCATCTAGATTATTACAATATAAATATTTGATTAAACATAAAAGGTCTCTCTGGCAAATTAGCCTGAGCTCATAGATTTCAGCAGCATGAGTGGAGATTGTTCTCGCAGCACTGAAAACAACAGAACTTCCACTACAGTTATGTTTGAGGACAGAATTACATTTCAGATCTAAATAAAACATCAGAATGCCAAAATTGCCTTTCTGGAAAACTAACAGAATCTTCAATGTTTGTGTTTTCTCATCTCACTGAGAGGTTGTTTAGATCTACCCCTATTCGTAATTGGGCATTCAAGACCAGTAAGCAACTGTTTTATAAAAAAAAACTTAAATTATTGTTTTTTCATTAAATATCAAACTGAAAGATATTATAGAGCAGTGTTAAAAGTAGTGTAGTTTTGTAATAACTACAAAAATAACTACATCATTTGTACATAGAGACCGACAGACCCATCTCCGGTTCAAGGTTCATCCCAGCTCAGTTCTATCTACCAGGAGCAGAGACCTACAACTTAATGTAAATATCTTTATGTTAATATATAGTAACCATAACCCTTAACATAACATTAATTAAAACCTGCCGGTTTCTCTCAAAGTTTTCTTTCTAAACTTGAGTTTTGGTTCCTTGCCACTGTTGCCTTTGGTTTGCTCACTAGGAGTTTTATGGTATTATTGCAATTTTGCAGAGTTTGTCATGTAAACTACAGCTTGTAGTTAATACATCCCTGTATTTACTGTAAAGCTGCTTTGATACAATGCAATATTGTGAAAAGAGCTATAAAAATAAATTTGAATTAAATACTCTTTCCCTCTGTTAATTCAAACTAGTTTGATCTTGTTATAAACGTAGCCTTTGATATGACAACATAAGTTGTTCACATGTCTTCAGTTATGTATAGCTTCTACTGTATACAACCGAATTGTGAGCTGCTTTTCTGGAAGAGTTCATTATTAAAAATCATCTTTTAAACAGCACAATAGGTACAGTATGTGGCAAAAAGCTAAAGGAACCTTCTCGTGAAGACCTTGATGCGCATTCATTCATCCGCAGAACAAAAAAAGTTCATTCTAGGAAATGATAAGCCAAAAGATATTTTTCCCTTCTGGAAAAAGATAAAGATACAGTGATTTCATGTGAAACCTATAAGGGACAGAAGGATTGGATTCCCAGAATAAACCCATCAGCCTTTCCACTGAGCGGCCACATTAACCGAGTGTGGTGACGTTTCTTCTTGCGGGTTCATGCCGAGAGTCATCAGAGGTGTTAAGGCCTTTCAGGGACATTCTGCAATAAGGCCCAGCACAGGTGACAAAATCATGTTTAGACCAGCATCTTCTGCTCATCACTCATCCCTGAGTCTCCAACAGACATTAGGCTCTCACAACACAATGCCTTTATCAAAGATGACTCCCTGTCTGAAGAGAGTGGTCTGCAGAAGAGAAGAGGTGGCGTTTACATGCTTCTGATGAAAGAAAGAAAAAAGTAGAAAAGAAAGAAACCTTTGCAGGTATGAAAAAAGGAAGAGCTAAAATATCAGGTTCTGAAGGGAAAAATACAACCAAAGAAACAACAGACTGCCACAACTAGCAACAATTACAGAGGCTGCCCATGCATGAAACGCATTATCTGAGGCAGAGAGAAAAGATATAGAACAGCTGTCTTCAGTTCGAAGGATCACTGACCACAGCACTGAATTTACACATCAAGAAGCAGCAAGATGGGTGAGAGAAAATGGAAAAAGTTGGGGCAGAGTCATTACTCACCAAGCCGTTTGGATGTGAGTTAAACGAATATGTGCGGCTCTGTAATATACAGGTTAGGTGCAGCCACCCTGCAATGAGTATTAGGGCAGCACGGGTGCCCACCGTTTCATTTCATTTGACAGTTTAAGTGACTGTGTGGACAAATGCTGACAGACCGGGCACCTGATGAACACGGGTGAGTGGCCGGTGCAGAGGGCAACTGAATCAAAGACGTCAACATATGATTCTGTGTGATATTCAATGACTTTTATTTGAACCACTGTACACATTCTCAAAAGGGGACTTCAAAAGGGCCGTTTTAGCATAATTTCAGAAGAATCTGTGAGCCATGTTAATTGTTAAATGGCTTATAAGGGATGTAGCTTTTCACAGTTCTCTACTTCACTACTGTTGACTATGAACTATTAAACTATTAAACAAATTTAAAAGTAGATTTCAGTCTAACATTACAGATAACAGATATGTAATATAAAATGACATTTTATGTTACATTCAAGCATGCTGAGCAAGCATCGATCAAATGCAATTTATATACAGCGGTGGTTCTCAAACAGGGAGAGTTCCAGGGGACACAGGTACTGCAAGGGGGCGCGGCGTTACTGCGAATGGTCACGGATCACGAATGGACGGAGGGGGAACAGTTTCTAGACTGTTTCACTTTTACGCATTTGTGGATGCATTGACGGGGCCCCAAAACGCGATCGTGAATCGCGAAAATTGAGGGGCATGACCATTAAAAAGTTGAAAACGTCTTGGTTACAGATGTAACCTCAGTTCCCTGATGGAGGGAACGAGACGTTGTGTCAAACCGACAGATGGGGTTCATCCTTGAGAACCTATCAGCTTCTGACTAGTTTAGAGGCCAATGAAATTGGCGAATGAAATTTGCATGCCGGACTCCGCCCCCGGATATCCGGGTATAAAAGGGAGACGGCGTGCTGCATTCATTCACCTTTGGGCTGAGGAGCCTGAGAGCCTCCCACGACTGCTGCAGCAGGCGGCACGCGTTGTGGCATAAAGGACACAACGTCTCGTTCCCTCCATCGGGGGGAATGCACCATTGTGTAGAGGGTGAGAGCGGCTGTGAGAAACAACCAGAGAGATTGGAAACTCTTTTTGTGAGAAAGTGGGCGCTATGCCCCCGGAGGGACCTAGCTGATGTTGAGACGGGGCAGGAATCGTCCCGGTTCGACCGACCAGCGATGTTGTGGCTGGGGTCAGGCCCGGTGATGTTAATCTCCCTGGGGTCTTCCCGTCAGGGACGTTGTGTCTTCCGTGACGGTTGCTGACGGGGTGGTGGGCTCCTCTTCGATGTCCTCTTCCGGGGGGCCGCCTGGTTAGGGAGAGCCGGAGCTGGCATCGGAGAGGGCCGGGGCTGCTGGGGAGCAGACGCCGCACGGGATCTCGAAGGCCTGTAGGTGGCCGAGTCGTGGAGGGGTAGAATATGGCTGATCGCCTCTGTCTGCTTCTTCACTGTCGAGAACTGTTGTGAAAAGTCCTCGACAGTGCCACCAAACAGCCCACCTTGCGCGATGGGTGCGTCGAGAAAGCGAACTTTCTCGGCGTCACTCATCTACACCAGGTTGAGCCAGAGATGCCTCTCCTGGACCACGAGTCTGGACATCACCCGACCCAGGGCCCGCGCAGTCACCTTGGTCGCCCGTAGGGCGAGGTCGGTGGCGGTGCGGAGTTCCTGCATCAACCATGGGTCGGTCTTACCCTCGTGGAGCTCTTTCAACACCTTGGCCTGGTGGACCTGCAGGATGGCCATGGCATGGAGAGAGGAGGCAGCTTGGCCCGCAGCTGTGTAGGCCTTCGACACCAGAGATGCCGAAGTCCTACACGCCTTGGACAGGAGTCTAGGTCAACCTCTCCAGGTGGCCGCCGTCTGCGGGCACAGGTGCACTGCACGTTCCACCTGGGGCACGTCAACATAGCCTCTAGCTGCCACACCATCGAGGGAAGAAAGGGCGACGGAACTGGTTTGACGTGAACGATCCGAAAAAGGGGCGTTCCAGGTCTTACACAGTTCCTCATGCACTTCCGGGAAGAATGGAACCAGTTGGGCGCGGCTTGGAGTCGCGCTCAGAGCCCAGGTACCATGTGTCCAGCCTCGAGCGTTGGGGAAGAGGCGGTTCAGGAAAGCATGGTTGACATCTCAATATCCGCTTCTTCCTGAGCTCGACCCCCCGTGGGAGGGAGCTGAAAGGAATCATCGGGATCGGATGCCAGCAAATCGCCCTCCAATTCCTGCGATCAACATCTCATCATCATCACGCACCGTTTCCGAATGCGTGACTGAGGATTCAGACGGTATGTAACCGCCTTCTAGGGAACAATCAGATGAGCGAGACGGGGTGCGAGCGGTCCGCGAGCGCTTGAATGACGGATTTACGCTCGCAATAGCCCCCATATCACCTTCGCTGCTTGCCTTGGTGGACGGTAGAGTTTTAGCCACTGTCGTCACGGCCCGGGAAGCAAACGAGGTGGTGGCTGGTTCTCGGGAGAAGACAGCCACCCGTGACCGCAATGTCTGGATCGCCATCCGCCCTCAGTGCAGGCAAGATGTGTCCACGAAGGCTGCCTCAGCGTGCTGGAGACCCAAACACTTGAGGCAGACATCGTGTCCATCCCCCTCCTCGATGAGGGTATCGCACCCACGAGAACAGCAGGACATGCCACGCTGGAGGAAATGATCTCGTTTAGATTCTCAAACACCTCTGGAACTGCCGAGATGCCCAGGGGAAGTCACTGCAGGAAGGGACAGTCCGCTGCACCACGTCGTAAGAATCCGGCAGTCTAGTAGAAATCTTGTAGTCTCGAAACTTCTTAGTCATGAGCGAAGGCTCCGAAGAACAAAAGGTGAATGAATGCAGCATGCCGTCTCCCCTTTATACCCGGATATCCGGGGACGGAGTCCGGCATGCAAATTTCATTCGCCAATTTCATTGGCCTTTTCTAAACTAGTCAGAAGCTGATAGGTTCTCAAGGACGAACCCCATCTGTTGGTTCGACACAACGTCGAGAGACCGACAGAAAGGGAACCAAAGTGATATAGAGAGGAATTACAAATTGGTTCTTGATAGTTATTTTGTTCACTAATAATTTCCATGCTGTTCGATTCCTGCACTGCTAAAATCTACGGTGCCATGTCAAAAGAAATAGCCAGCTTGGAGTCTGAATGCAATGAGAGAAATAGATTTCCTTACAATTCTCCTTATTATACAAAACAAGGTCATACTCGGTAACTGAGAGATGTTTCGGTGTTCTATGAAAGTCACTTTTGAAATCTTGAAATGACCTAACCAGTTAAAGGGTCAGGGTCATGCCCTAGCAGCTGTCCTGGCCATACTGATGGGTGGCATTACATCTTGTCAGATACAGCTGTTCTGGATTCCTTCGGGCAGGGGATATTTAGTGTTGTTCACGGGCGGAAAACATCTGCTGTTGCTCTGCCCGCAGAGAAAGAGGGTCAAAAACAATTCACATTCGACACATGCAGCGAGTAATATGTCTTATCTCAAATACACACGCGCCATCTCTTTGACTGACAGCTCTGTGTGTCACACACGGAAAGCATGCGAGCTGACAGCTTCTTAAATTATGTGAGATCACTGTTTCCACAGCAACCGCCTTCTTCAGGATTTTATCTAAGACCAATGCTGAAATAAACAGCTTAAACCTGGGCTGGTCTTAGCTGGTCTCCCAGCCACAGACTGGTCTGGTGTTAGTTGTCTAGTCAGACTTGACGACCAGCTGATCAAACAGATCGGACCGGAAAAGCAATTTAAGGCTAAAAAACACTACACAACTTTTGCTCAGATTTTGCCCAGATTTTCAGTCTGGACTTGTTGCAGAAAGTCCGTGCAGATTTGATCAGTTAGTGTGTTTCAATCTGAAATTTTCAAAAAGTCTGAAAGTGTATGATGTCTAGTTTAAAAAAAAATCTGTTCAGATTTTTCAGAAGACTTGTAGTGTATTCCAGCCATTAGTCACGTTTTAAAATTTGTTTGGTCGCTCTTTGTCTTACAGTCCTTACATTATACGGATGTTCTATGGTTGTGTAATTGTCAGATATCAACCCTGAACCAAACCCTTATCTACCTACCAGTATTATGTTGGGTAAAAACAATACTGTAGAGTAAGTACACTGAAAGTGCCCGTACTGTCAATTTAAGTGAAACATGTTTTTTTTATTTTCAGCAGAGATGACTAAAAAAACACTTATCTCCTTGCAGACCAAGCAAGCAAGGCCATGCCATGAGCAAACGACAAAGATGGCAACAGATGGTAGTAGGAAACATTCAGGGACTAATGGAGGATGTGGGTGGTGATGTAAAGACACCGGACATGTCCCTTGACACACATTAGCCTAGCGGACACACAGTGTGGCGGCTGTCTCTGAGTCTAGTGCTAAAGACCTTTGCTTCAACAAGATAGATGAGTGATTTTTGCTGGTGGAGATGCATATTAGCACAAACTTATGGCAAACTCTGCGAGGGACTGCTCTGTTTTCTGAGTCAGGGTTAGACAACAGTAAGGGCACTTCACATGACTTGTTTCCTAATGCATTAATTGCTGTGGAGTGAATCATCAAGCTGCAACATCAAGTTAAAGGCCAAAAGTCATGTCCTGTGGGTACATTTGTACAATATTTGCTTTTAATGCTCTCGGAGGTTCAATTAAACCATCACCATATCCGATTTATGGTACTGTACGAAATGGACCAAAGGACAAAACTTTCGAGATATTTATTGGTTGACATTTTGTAGCAAACTACAGGATATCTGGGATATCAGGGGTTTTATTTGAATATATAAAACATATGCATAGAAAACAAAAACTCAGGAAATAAAGCAAACATTGAGTAAACTTTTATCTGTTATGTATATTTGTTGATCCTCTCCTGCGGTAATTTATGTAGACATTTAGTCTTTATAAACTTTGCAAAGCCTCCCTATATATTCTTCTCAAAGCTGAGCTTCATGTTAAACCCCAAGTACAACTATGCAACATGAACACAACGTTTTTAATATTTTTAATAATATATTTGAACACAGAGCAAAAGTGTACATTATATATTATATCTATTATGTACTGTGTGTACACTTTACGTTTATTGCTGCCTAGCAACGGCATAAAATGTTCCTTTCTTTGATGCTATCTGCAGTACTTTTCAAGTGGAGGTCAATATGTTGAAAGGTGCATTGAAGTGCGAGAGATCTGACTGTAACTCATAAAAGGCAAAAGTTAATAGAAGCTCTAAAGGCTTTCTTCTAGCTGAAATTTCTAATGTAGTTAATTGACCAGCCACAGTTGGGTTTGTAATGAGCCCAGTGGGATTTCTAATCTACTTCATTGGTTTCCTTGGCAATATCAAGCAGATTCCCAAGGGCCAGATGCACAAATGACCGGGTGAATCATTTATTTGAAGGTTATTTTAACCTGGAGCATTCGGACGTTTAAAGAATTTCGAATGACTTGAAATCTAATTTCCTCTCACATTATGAGGTCAAAATGACTACGGCGGTAAAAAAATCAAGGTCGTGGTGCTTGAAGGGACAGTTAACTGGCTAGAAAAGAACTACACTGGAAATAAAAAGGCCACTAAAGAAAAGGGACACTTTTGACCTTAACAACCGAGTTGTATGATTACGGGATCTTATTGCTACACTGTCAGGATAAGCTAACAATATATCGAGGCAAGGACGACGAGAGAGAGAAATATTACTGGAGCCAAGTTAGGAGGCCAAGAGAGATTATACAGAACAATCTTGTATCTTACAAAACAATTCTACAATCTCATCCATCCAGGAGATAAGAGACTAAGACTAGGTCACAGTTAATTTAGAGCAAGATTTAAAGACATTTGGCTTTTCCTAACTCTTGTAAATAATACAAGCAATATACTAAATTTCAGAGTTACACTCACCTACTGTAGCACCAAATGCAGCATAACTCAAACCAGAACATGTATTATTTATTTGTTGGATTGCAGCCAGTAAGAACTTTCACATAATACATAAAAACGGTAAGAATGATCACTTTGCCGATGTAAGTTGACCCAATTAAAATAAGACAAAGACATACAAACCATCTGCTATAGAAAACATCACCACTTGTTATTTATCCATGACAGTTTATCCGCCTCCAGAATTTCAAAACCAAAATCACGACGTGTCTTTATGTTTTTCAGATGCCGTCTTGTCAAAAAACATTGACTGACTCACCTCTTGTTCTCTGAATGATGCAATGCCCGTTTACCATCTATAACCTTGAAAAACACCAACATATTGTTTTATAATGGCCATGAAACTGTTATAAAACAATGCAAAATATAGTTTCAAGGTTATTGAGCAATATTTATGACACCACTGACAGTTGTGTGTAACTAGAACTCTGCACTGCATTCCAAGTTAAAGGTCTAGTTCCCCCAAAAATAAAAATTCTGTCATCATTTACTCATCCTCGAGTACCAAAGTAGGAAGAATTACTTTATAATATTTTTTGGTTCTGTTAAACACAAAAGAAGATTGAAGTGAAGAATGTAGGAGAGCAAACAGTTCTGGGGAACATTTGACTACCATTGTCATTTTTCCTACTATGGTTGTTAATGGGGTCCAAGAGCTGTTTGGTTACAAGCATTCGTCCAAATATATTTCTCTGTGTTCAACCAAACCAAGAAATGTATGAATTTGGAACAACTAGAGAGTGAGTAATTCATGACAGAATTTTCATTTTTGGGTGAACTATCCATTCAATACCGAAGTTTTCATGGGTCATCTTTAGATTCATTATTTGTAAAATGATCTAAGATGATTTGTAAAATCTTTGTAGCAACTCTCTTAGCATTCCAACCTATTACCGCTTTGTTTCTTGCACCCAGTAGAGACTAAAAGCATATTTTTAAGCTGAAACGATGAATCTTAAGCAGCTCGCATACAAGAGCACACTCGTTGCCATAAATAGAAACAGTCATTTAGAGCTGAAAAAAGCATTGGTTGTGGTTGGTAGTAGCTACAGGCTTTACATTTGCATCAGCACAGCGTAACATCTGCTGCGATTAACCTCCTGCATACACCACTGTATACAATTAGCCTGATTAACCACATTTAACCAACAAGCTGTTGAACAACCCAAGAAAAGACACACAGTAAATCACCATCTAACTCCATGAATCTGATCTCTTTAGCTGAACACACTCAAACAAATCACCGGAATAAAGCGGCATTTACCTTCCAGAACTTTTTGGCCGTCTCTACCCTGGACCGTTTGCGTGACGGCAATACCAGCCTTGTAGGAGGCGCGTGGTCAAAAATCATTTTGAAGGCTTGCTCGGATAATATGAAGTGCGTACGATGATGACGCTTTATATGGCTCCCAGAACCCCCGCAATTATCAGACGCTCGCAAACGGTAACAACCCAGCCCATTTCAGTAGGAGATCCCATTACAGCCTAATGGAAGAACGGACGGAGCAGTCGTCTAGTCTGGCAGACGAGTAGCGGGATAACCGAAGAGCACTTCTTCCGAAAACAACGTAATCGTTCCTCGCTGGGGTTATCAAACTAAAGTGGGTTATCACTTTAATGAGTTTAGCGTGTTGACTAATGTGATTAGAGTTTACAAACACTCCAGAAACCTGAGCTTAGGTGCTGAGATTAGCATAAATCTCTCCTGGAACTCGTTACTCATTTAAAGAGCAAATGGTCAATAAAGGTTAAAGAATGAGACTATAGAGAATGTACACACATACACGAGGGCAAAACATGTTTACGAGAGTTTGAACACCAGAGCTTTTATGAACCCAAGTCTGTTTGGCGCCAGAGCACGAAGGAACCGCAAAGCAGTCCGGATGGAAATGGTGGTTTGGGGTATGGTTCATTGTGGACTGCAGGACGCTTGAATATCGCTATGAAAGCAATTCGAGCTGATTTGTGGAAATGCACCGCTATTGATGCCATGTAATTCGCCTAATACAGTATAATGCATTTTTCATTGCTTTTCGTCTCTGCTGAAGTCACCTTTTATGAGCAGCTTGCATTCTTTGCATCTCTTGCGATACATCAGAACGAAATCTAAATCATGAAGTCACACTGCGGCAAATCTGACAGCAATACAATTGAACGAAGCGTGAAAAAGCCAAAATGTCTTTCTCGCTTTCATTTTTATATAACCTACACACTCAACCACCAATTTTATTACAAGATGAAAGTGCACTGTGACCCTCAGGTTAAACCAACCCGACACTCTCTCAGAGTACAACACTCATGTTAATAAGGCCAACCCTGGTTCCCCTCGGCTGAGCGATGCCAATGAGGGCCTCTTGTCCTCGTTCTGGCCACGGCCTGCTGGGCTCCCGGGGGCCGAGGTTAAGTGACGGCAAGCACATCACACACGTTCAATACAAAAGACCACTCGGCAGGCTCTCACGAGCTGCTAATCACAAGCAGACCCACGTTGCCTGTTGAATTAGCATTAACCACCCATGCTCCAGTACTTCAGCCCCTATCTGTTCATCAAAAGCGCTCTAAACACCCTCTTCAATACTCTGACTGACACCCGCAGGTGTGATTTAGGCACGGACGGGGGAGTTGTTTTATTTCAGGACTTAATCGTGACACTGGATGGGTCGAATAGAGTGGCATGAGGTCGGGATCACCTGTGAGGAGAGAGTGAATTCATCAGACTACAGTTTTTTTGCTCAGGTCTGAAGAGTGACCCCTGATGGGACAGAGTCTCGGGGGGAATCTGAGTGTGTCACAACCCCTTAAACATATTCTAATAAATCAAATTCAACAATCTGCACCAAAGGAAACTAACCTGTCAGTAGGTAAGTCAAAATCCCAAAATGGGTTGCAGATCTGTCTGATAGGGGCGTTTATAAACTTATGTAGTTGGGTATAGTTGCCAGAGGGAAATAAAACAACTTTTCAAAGAGGAAAAAAGGACACATTTTGTCTGTACATTTTGTTGCTGCTGTTAATAAATCATCCAAAAATGGAAAAAAAATCTTTCATAATCCATAATCTTCATTTAAATTTGTATGATTTTTCTTCTTCTGCAGAATACAAAAGAAGATATTTTGAATAACCTTGATGAACGAACAACATTGACCTCTATTGACAACCATCAGAAGAAATCAGAGAGGGAGTCCGAAGGGTCATTTCCTACCTAGAAGGAAAGAAAACTGTCACGTATAAGATACTGTGTGCACTGTAAGCAGACTATCTGTACTGTCATTAATTCCTTGTCTGTCTTTATTTGCCTGGCTGTCAGGTCAGAGGTGAAGAGGATAAACACAGTCTATGTGTTTTAAATCTACCCTTGATTTTCTCTCTAACCTCTCTAACTCTCTAATGCTGAGGCAAGCTCTGTCAGCGTCTGCTGTGGCGAGCAGGGTCACGCCGAGATGGGAATTCGGCAGTCCTCATTTACAAATCCCGCCGCTGGTCCCCGGGTGCCTGTCAGATTACATGTTCTTTAACACAGACTCCAGTTCTCCAGGGCTGAGTGGTGGATTTAATACTCCTCTCTGCGCTCAGCAGTGTAAACATGTCATTCTCAAGTGATACGAGTGACTTGGCTTTCTGGTGAAGGCGAGGCTGGGTGTAATTTCTGAGAGGCTGAAGGTGATTGATTTAGCAAGCTTCATTAACATAGCAAACACTGGAAACTCTGCGGTGGCACTGCAGATTTAAACACTCAGGCTTGTAAATAAATACAGCAATGTACTGCAGGGGTCAAAATCTTTCAGCTTCATTACAGAAGCAGCTAATATTTGAGGGGCGAATTCTTTTCAAAGAGTTTTGCAAAGAGTCGCAAAACCGTGTGTTCATCCCTGTCTGCTGCCTTTCACATCACAGACAGGACAGCGACTGACATGAGACTGTGGACGTTCTTATTGTGCCATCAGCATGGCCGGGACATCTTGTTCCTGATAAAAAATGACTACTATAAAACGGTCAGTTCTGGTCCTTGGTTCTGATTGGTTGAGCCAAGTTCTAAGCCGTTATAAAATACCCCGATTTATAACAGCTGACCGCATTACATAGCCTAAATATCACTTTATTTACTTTATTTTATGAAACCTTGCTACACATATGGAATAACCGTTTTATAAAAGCAATAAGCCTCGCGAAGCAGTGGGTTACAAGTGCATTTTATAACAGCTGTTATAAACTTGTTATAAACTGTATATGCACTTGTAACCCACTGCTTCGCGAGGCTTATTGCTTTATTCGCATGTCATTTATCACACAGAAACAGGGTTGTTTTCACCCATGAACAAACATGACAGCACGCAGGTTGTTCTTCCAGAGCTGCATGCGTCAGCAGAGAAACTGCCATTGGGATGAATGGGAATGCTAACGTACAGTACACCCCATGTATTATAGATCTTCGTGATTAAAACTAATGGAACACAGCCAAGGTGGTAAACGTATATTCAAAAGAGATGCATTTTCTTCTGATCATTTTCCTATTGTCTTGGCATTTCCATGCACTGCGACTCTACTTGTCCTCAAACGAAATTTGCAGGCGTTTTTGCAGCATTCACGGCTTTGACTAACTTTTCAATATTCATTTTGTGAATTGAGTAGGCTACTGAAACCACAACGCAGCACTATTAGGATTGTGCTCGTTTTCAGTCAATTCCCACATTTGATGTGTATGCAATAAAAAGACTTTTCTGACATTGTCCTTGTTCTCAGCATTGCATACACTTACTGTACATAATAACTTTGCATTGATTTTGAAATAGCATTGATTTTGAAATATCATTCATTTTGAAATAGCTATGGCAGGTAAGTGCCTTTGCAAAGGAATATATTGTTTTTATTCACACATCAGAAAGGAATAAGCGGTACATCGCTACGACTTTCATCTCAGCTGGAATGAGAGAGGCGCTGCAATTTAATATCTCAGAAATAAGCCTGTCATACTGTATCACAGACAAATACGATCTCGCCTCAATTCTCCCCACTGCATAGATATATCTCATCATTTCATTTTCACAGACATTTTTAAAGATATACAGATGTCAGTGAACTCTGCAAAAGCAATAATGTTCGGCTGTCAAATGCCAAAGTAAAGCCTTCGGAGCGGAAAGCATCGACAACATTACACAAACAGTTGCTCTCACCGCGGGTCGTGGAAAACCAAACGGGAGAGGTGAACAGAAATAGCGAGAGGGGCTTTATAATGGAGGAGAACAGAAAACATTTTAAAAGAAGAAAAAATTGATGAAGAAAGTAAAAGGTAGAGAAAGATCATTTCAAACACGTATTTCACTCATTTCAACCAAGTGTAGAGGTCCTCTATTAGCGCTCGCTTTAGAGGTCAGCTCAGCAGTAAATACTCGAGGCAATTGCGCCGTGAGGATCTGTCTCAAGCTGAGAGATATAAAGCTTGTTGTGAGCTGACCCGAGTCTTAAAGTGCAAACAGAGAGGACAGCGCAGGGCAGAAATGTTCTGCTTCACAGAGCCAACAATGTTCTCATGTGCACTACGTCTGTGAGCTGAGAATTACTGAGGGAAAAACTGAGGAGAGTGAGGTGATCCTTTTGTTTCCCAAAATCTCCTCAGGTTGCATCAGTAACGTAGTCGAGGGCAATCGCAAACATACACTGCTCATCCACACATTTTCCTAAGCATTTTGTCTATGGCCACCTAAAAATGAGTAATGATGCATAACCAGAGTTGATGCTGGAATATCTTGGGTGAGCATTTAACCCAACATTTACAAGTGGATTTTATAAAAAAAAGTATATACTGTTGACATTGAACACAAAGATAAAAGTGAAAAAGAACATCAGAAGATCATTTTGGCCAGGGTGGGATATTTCTCAAGAAGTCAGTAAAAGTCCAATAAAGGACACGCTGCTACCCACTTACACTTTAAATATTCTTCAATGCAAAATACTGCTATTCAAAAATAACAAAGGAAGGCTGCTACAAGAATGTAGAACACCCTAGCAGATCTCTACAGGTGGTGCCAGAGAGGAGGAGGAATAGCATAAACTGCGCATCATCACACATCAGTGTGCAGTATCCGCCTGGATTATGTACCGCCACCCATAGTGCACCAGAACCTTCATCACACACCAGATATTGGTGGAAACGAGAGAATATTGTAATACAGCCTAACTATGAATATAAATTGTTGATACGTGTCCGCATAATTATGTTGAAGCATCAGGACCCACACAGACCACAGAGTGAGAACCGCTCACTAACAGATGCGGTAACCTTTGTGCAAAAAATACATTTCTGGATTTAAAGTGATACTTCACCCAAAAATGAAAATTCTGTCATCATTTACTCACCTTCGAGTTGTTCCAAATCTGTATAAATGTCTTTGTTCTGATGAACACAGAGAAAGATATTTGGAAGAATGCTTATACAGATGTTGCCCCCCATTGCCTACCACAGTAGGAAAAAAATACTTTAGCATTTTTGTTGTTTTTGAGAGCAAACAGTTCTGGGGCACTTTTGACCATTGTATTTTTTCCTACTATGGCAGTCAATGGGGGGGGAAATCTGTCTGGTTATAAACATTCTTCCAAATATCTTTCTCTGCGTTCATCAGAACAAAGAAATTTGTGCAGATTTGGAACAACTCGAAGGTGAGTAAATGATGACAGAATTTTCATTTTTGGGTGAAGTATCCCTTTAAGCTCACAGAATCGCCTTTGGTGTGCCATCATTACGCTAGCCGTCCAATCATGTCTGGACCACAGAAAACTGATTGTTCCTGCCTGTTTGGCTGTGAAGTAATCAACTAAACACAGAATTTCATAAACACCATCCAAGATAATAAGCACACATGTTTGTACAAATTATTCCTGTGATTGATGCAGCTAATGATTTTAGCATCCCAAATGATGCATCACTGATGTTCTTTGCCAAACCTACTTGTTATGCAAAATATTTTTTGTAAGAATCGTTGTACCTCATTAAAGACAAATTACAAAGAGTTTCATGCATCCAGATGTTCAACACAGTATAGTCAGAAGTACACTAAACACTGAAGTGGTAAAATAGATTTATGACAGTATAAATAGGGTATGAACACATTAAAATGGATGATATATTTTGTCAAATACAAAATGTCCAAAGCACCGAATTCATTTCTTCAACATTTTGGAAAAAGAATCGTTATATTTCAGGAGTTTCAATGGCCGCAGCGCAGAGACAAAACTGTAACAAAGAAAAACATTGTTTTCAGACCAAGCGGAAACATCTGCCAAATGGTTCAACAGCCGATGTGCAAGCAAAAGGAGCCAATCCTACCATGGGTACATATCAACATCTGCCTTTCAGCCAATCAGTTTGAACTACTGGGCAAATATCACGCCACATGATGAATATTCATGAGCCGAGCTGTTAAGTGTGCTTCGGTTATTCTCTGTGCTGAATTCTGTAAGAGTTGTTTTTTAACACCTTCATTAGTTGAGTGGTTTAAGTTTTATGTACACAGTAAGCTAGTTCTCTTCCTAACAGTGGACATTGTAAATGTCATGCTTTTCATACATTTGTTTATAATATTGCGTGCTTTGTATGTTGTTTTGAACAGGCTATCTGGTTCTGGAAGAACTCTCCAAAATCTATGTATAGGCAAAAAATGACTTAACTCTTATGTTCGCAATCAGGTCAATTACTGCTGCTCTGATTTTTGACACAAAATAGCAAAATGGTTACTATCACGCTTCTCCTCGTTGTTCTCCTGAGCAACGAGGACATTTACTTTCCAAGGACGTTCCTTCCTTCCCGAGTTATTCTGGGAGGATTACGGCAACACTGACAGAGAGAAATGGAGACATTAGAAAGCATAAAGTCCAGCTGACCGTTGAGTAAAAAATGCGAAGGAACAAAGTTGTGTGAGCAGGAAAGAAAGGATATATTTCTGCAGTGAGAGAGAGAGAGAGAGAGAGAGAGAGAGAGGAGGAAAGACGAGGTTTAAAGGACAAAGGAGAGATGGAGTCAGAGAGAACAAAAGCATGGGACTGTTGGATAGAAAGAGCAGTGTGCCAAACCTGAGTCCAATTAGAGCAGAAAATCCAGCGGCACAGGTGAATCTGACAGAATTATTCTGTTTAAGTCCAAGAAACACGTCCAATTATACTGCCGGCTCTGCAGTGACACGTGTGTGTGTATTTGAGTGTGTAGATCTGTTATCCACCCCCTCAATGCAGTGTCACTGGACAATGGCAAACCAGCGGCAATACGGACAACAAAAAGATGATCAATTACTAACCCTGTGCCTGTGGTCATGAGCTGTCTCTAGCACACTGTTTTACGACACGCTCACAACAGCACTGGGTCTCAATACTGCAGCAGCGTGTGTCCAGGAGCTCTGAGTATGTCTCTGTATTACATGAATCTGTTCGGCATTTGTGTCGAGATTTGGCTGCGCTAGCCTTTAGACAGCACTGAAAACCATCCAAAGTTCTGCTTCTCTGCAGAATGAGTCCACAGATGGCTGAACCGCTCACTCTAGCGCTGTCTCTCTCTCTCATTCTCTCCTGTCACTCATGTTCAAATTTAGTTTGCCACTCCAAAGCATGGAATTTCAGTGCAGAATCGAGCATCTCATTCACATCACCCGGCTCAGAAACAGAAAATCAGACCACAGACGTCTACAGTATGTGTTTCTAGCCTCAATAAACAGAAGCATCAGAAACAATAGAGCTATGTATTACGATGCAGAAGACCGAAAATGATGTCAACTAAAATAAACAGATCACCCAGAAACACAAATTTACTCACCCCATGCCATTATAGATATATTACTTCCTTTCTTCAGACACAAACTAAGATTTTCAAGCTGTGTATAAGAAAAATAATATTGTGTTTGCCAATACTGTTTATTAGCAACATTTGATCAATGTTAAACCAACAGCATATCGGCATTAGCAAAAAAGGCAAATACGACAAACAAATAGTTTATTAATGGGTGTTTCTGCAACTACGGGCACTTTTGACTCTCCAAAATTAACCCCTGTGAATTTTAATTTTAATCATCAGGGTCTGTAATACATACACTGACCAAAATTATAAACGCAACGCTTTTGTTTTTGTCCCCATTTTTCATGAGCTGAACTCAAAGATCTAAGACTTTTTCTATGTACACAAAAGGCCTATTTCTCTCAAATATTGTTCACAAATCTGTCTAAATCTGTGTTAGTGAGCACTTCTCCTTTGCCGAGATAATCCATACACCTCACAGGTGTGGCATATCAAGATGCTGATTAGACAGCATGATTATTGCACAGGTGTGCCTTAGGCTGGCCACAATAAAAAGCCACTCTAAAATGTGCAGTTTTAATGTATTGGGTTGGTCCGGGGGTGTCCAAAAACCAGTCAGTATCTGGTGTGACCACCATTTGCCTCACGCAGTGCAACACATCTCCTTCGCATAGAGTTGATCAGGTTGTTGATTGTGGCCTGTGGAATGTTGGTCCACTTCTCTTCAATGGCTGGGTTAGGGCTATGGATCACCCACACAACGCCATACACGCTGTCTGCCATGTGCCATGTACAGTGAAAACCGGGATTCATTCATGAAGAGAACACCTCTCCAAAGTGCCAGAAGATATCGAATGTGAGCATTTGCCCACTCAAGTCGGTTAAGAAAGAAATAGGCCTTTTGTGTACATAGAAAAAGTTTTAGATCTTTGACTTCAGCTCATGAAAAATGGGGGCAAAAACAAAAGTGTTGCGTTTATAATTTTGTTCAGTGTATAAAATGGTCAACAAAATTGCATGGAGTCATTAAGATTTGAATATTTGTAATTTAATATACAGTAAACATTGAAAAGGTGCTGTAAATGTAAAATGTAATGTTTCCGCAAAATGTAAAAGACATTTTGCGGAAATGACATTTTTGCTAATATTGCAGCTAACTGGCAGTTTACAGTAGTTTTGACTCTTAGCATCTTAATATACATGAGTTAAACAGTAATATAAAATTATTTTTAAAATGTACAAAGTAGTTCAAAGTACAGAATTACTAAGCTGTATGGTAAGGGCACACAATAAATACTGACACAGATATTATGATATTTACCTTAAATTTTGGGGATCTTGTGAGTGAGGTAGTGAGGTGGCCTAATCTGTCAGCAATGTGCTCATGTTGTAATTTCTGTTTCTAGACTTGTTTGTCTTTGATAAAATGTCATAATAAAAGCCCATTTTCATTGTTGCGGTAAGGACTCAAAAGTGTGGGACAGACACATTTACTTGAAACAATCATAACAATGATCAGTAAATAATACAAAAAGATGTAAGTTAATTAATAATTGTAATTGCTGTAAATTAATATGTATATTAAACAATTCCTTTTGAAATAAGGCCAAATTGCAATTCAATTAACTTAGTTTAACATTGTGAACAGAGTTGTGGGACATGAACAAAAATGATGTTGTCAGGGAAGGGGTAGGGGATGCCAGAACCCAAGCGCGGGCAGAAGGATAGACACAAAAACTTTATTACAGATAAAACACAAAATAAAACCCACAAGGGCGCAAAACAATAACAGGAGAAATGTTAACTCAAACTCGACAGAATATAGACTAACTGAAACTGGACTAAAACTACAACAACACTAGACATGAACTATAACTCTACACTTACAAAGACTTGTCTTGTCTTGACTTGACCGGATAATCCACAGAGCAAGAGCTGACGAAAAGTCATGCATGAAATACAAGCAAAACAAACCAGCACAAGACAGCAAACACAAGGGCATTAAATAGGAAGACTAACAAAGGATAATTAACAATGGACAGGTGTCGGGAATGAAATACTGAAGGAAAGCTAAACGAGTAAACGAGTAAACGAGAGGGGCGGGGCTGAAGATGAAACTGGAGAGAGCGCATGCTATGTCAGAACCAACAATAACATGCCTCTCTCCACACAAAACATGAGGCTCTGCCATGATCCTGCCACAAGACCAAGAAAGACATGACAAGATGAGGCAGAATCATGACAGATGTTTGGACCTGTAAATGCTTCGTCATTCTATGTTAAATCACATTAATCATTAATTATATTTTTTTGTCAAGGTGTGTAATGACACTAAATATATTTATAAAGCGACATATGAAAAATTTTGACATAAATCTAAAATTTCCCTGCTGGGACTTAAAAGTGCCCGTAGTTGCAGAAACACCCTAATACATTGTTGGACAATCCAATGTTAAACAAGGTGAAACAGTATTGTGTTACATATGCTGACAAGGCCTTTTAAGACATGATCATTATAGTGATCTGTTTTAATGACAAATATATTTAGTGACAAAATTTGGTATTGGCAAATTGTTCATTAAAATCAGTATTCTGTAAAATCAGTAATCTGTGCACCTCTATTGTAAACTAAGTTAAATGTACTGAACTCAGAATCTAAACAAGTTACATATGGTGGCACACCAATAATAAAAACCTCATTGGTTCATGTTGTGTCTCATACTTCCCGACGTCATCTTGTTTAGTCACACAATAACCAATGATGATGAGATCGATCTGTTGCCATATTTGATTTAATTTCAACCTGTTTCATTTTCCCTGTTTGTGTTCAGCTGAAGAAAGTCATGCACATCTAGTAAAGCATGAGATAAATGATAAGATAGTTTTCATGTTTAGGCACCGTGCAATGTGTATTTTCATGAAGTCAATGTTGTTCTTTACTTGGCAGTCCTTTTCGTGTTAATGAGATCCATAACAGAATGCAAAGTATTCACAAAAGCCAGCACTATTTGCAAACTTATACAATACCCACAGAAATATGCTGGTAAAAAAGATATATTTAATCTGGACGATTCTACACATTTCTAGTAACAGATTGTCTCTATAACACTAGCCAGTACAGTAAGTACCTGTGGTTCACTTCTGATCTTCATGGTGTGTAGTGTCAGGACCATCAGAGACCTGCTGTCTAAATCCACTGCACAGATCTTGTCATTTTAACACTGGTCTACTGCAATGCTTTGTTGGCTCTCCTTCCAGCTAGCTGAGTCTTCAATCATCCAGAAGGAGCCGCATCACACTTGGTCTCACTCCACTGCCTACTGTGCCTGTAGCTGCTCACATCAAATTCAAGGCTTTGACATTGGCCTTCAGGACTCAGCACCTCCATACCTCAAACGCTCCTTCAAACCTGAGTCCCGTCCACTAATAACAACAAGATACAAACTTTACATGTTGAATTGTACGCTTCCAAGGCAGTCTTTTATGTTTGGGCATACTATTTTTGTTTACAAACAACAGTTTTGTTGTCCCAGGCACAGGGGGCTACTAAAAGCAAAAGCTAAGAACTGCCACAGCACATTATTTTTAAAAAGTTTTGAGTCAGAGGGTAATAGAGTCATATTTACTGCACATAGTTCAATTTTTTCTCATATTTTCTTTAGAAAAACAACGAAAGAACACCACGGTGATCCCAGATGGTTCTCGAAAGAGCTTTAGTGTAGTGCAGAGGAAAAAAACAACACAACACCACCTGTCTAAATCTGATTTATGAGAGAACAAATAAGGGCAGGTGTTTGCAGAGAAAGCTGCAGCATATTGTGGAGGCATAAGTTTTTAAATGCTGTGGAAATGACTCTGGATTGCCGGCTTCAATTAATTCTAACAAGAGAGCGCTATTTCTCTATTGACACCCAGTGCTCATGAATTATGCCTCTATACCCGCAGAAGCTGCGAACAAATAACTTGTTATAAAGGCAATTAATTTTCTTATTGATTTTTTATTTTTTATTTATAGGTATAGCTTTTGCACATCAGTCATAGTATAGACAAAGAAACTGTTTAATTTATAAGCTCAGGCAGACCTGATTCAGACACAGAGGTAGTAATGTGAAGAAAATGTGAGTGCTGCTGTAAAAATTACTGTCACAATAACAGCTGATTACAAGTATCTTTCTGGTCCGTAGCACAAGTTACAGGTAGTAAATGTAAAGGATCAATGCATTGAAGTTTAAAAAGGAGAGCAGGAGGTTTCGTTCTGAGCAACAATGGTACATGCTAATGACAAGCATGATATACTGTATGTTTATTGTTTGTAAAACTTCTGAAATTATTTTCATAATAAATATTTATTTACACATGGTTACCTTCTAAAAGACTTGTGTTTTATATTGATCACATTTTTAGACAGACCAAAACAAGACAGTACACAGGGACTGCTCACATTTCTGATTTAAAAACGAAAGAGTTTGGGCGATCATGCACAAAAAACAAGCTATAATAAAAAATATATACACTATAAAAAAACGCTGGGTTATTTAACCTGGTGTTGGGTCAAAAAGGGACAAACCTAGCTGTTGGGATGAACTGATCCAGAATATGGTTTATATTTGACTCATCAGTTGGGTTTATCTCTTTTTGACCCAACACTGGGTTAAAAATATTTTACAAAGTACATTTCTTTTTCATCTATTACAAACTCAATTATTAGCTCAAAAGTTTTGATACTGGAAAACCAAAACCTGAGCCAAGAATGTGACAATTTGATGGGTCCCGATGGGCTTGTAAAGTAGTATAAACATTCAGCCATGGTGAATAGCCAATGAAATATGCAACAAATTGATGGTTGGGCTTGAATGACAGAAAAGTATGTGCAAAGTAAGCTCTGTAAGACTTCCACATCAGAACTGTGAGGCTTTGAAAAGCTCTTTTGATGTGCTCTGCTTTCATTGATTTGTCTAGATGATTAGCTGTCATATCCACATATTACAGGACACGACAGCTTCCAGCCATCACAATGGCTCAAAGGGACGTTCTTGATATGGAAAGTGCGAGTACAGACAAAAAGGAGAAACTGAACAGGGTCACGGGCGATGAGACGCATCAAATCGCTCCTTGAAGACATCAGAGAAGGGCAACAAGAAGATGAACCTTTAGACCTACAGCCAGTACAGAAAGCAAGCATCTCTCTAGAGAAGTCCTTTTCAAAGCAATGAAAAGAGGCCATTTGAAACAACAGCAGACTGAAGACAGAGGAAAAACATTAATTTCAAAAGATTACTCGTGCTTTCATTCAATCGCTTTTTTATGTCTTACGAAATTCAGCATCATAGCCAAGGGAGGCGAATAAAATGTGCTTGTCCGTCTACAAATGTGGCTGTTGATGGTTTATGATTCTCTATGCTGCTAGTGTTTTTCTACAATCTGAGTAAAACAAAAAAGCATCATAAATTATTACTAAATAAGCACTTTGGCTGTAAATCCATGAGAGTAGATGTCACGCTGCTCTTGAGTGTTGTAGTGGGATATAGAGGAACAGCTGCATGCATTGTTCCCTTATGTTCTTGCTAAATCTACACAAGTTACTTCAGTAACACTCCAAATAAAGTCGAGATCATATACAGTATAACTTTCTAGTAACAATCACAAGTTTCAATTTAAAAAATGGCTCCCAATAAATGTCAAAAAGTACAGTAACTAGATTTTTAGAAAGAGTTAGAAACACTAAAATAATTCACCTAAACAAATGATTTCATTCTGAATGAAATTTGCCTGTAACTCTATACAAAATTACATATGGGCACATATCTTGACTAAAACTTGAATTTGAGTTGGACAATGTTAAGGGCTTGTGTTAAGTAAGATGTTTTTTATTTATTTTATAAAGATACGAGAAAGTCGGCAGGAGACATAACATTCGTTCTTTTTTTGTGAACTTCTAGATATTTAGTGATTCTGTTTGATGCTGATATGAAAAATCTCTCTACTGTTCTAGGATGAACATTTAATAATTCAAAAGCACAGCAGATTAATTAAGAAATGCTATATATTTTTCAAAGCTTTAGTTCAATACTGGAAACAACAGACAAACGAATGGGCTCTAATGGGACCGCTGATTATTCCTAGAAATGTTTGTGCCTTCCTTCGCCAAGGATTTATTTCGCTTGTACATTAGCAACAGAAGTGTGTGGCTGTACATGATGGCAGATTAGAAAGGTCATGGATGCACGCTGCTGAAGGCAGAGTTATATCACACAACACTTTGTGTCTTCCAGAGGGCCCCTGTGGTAACAGGCGGAGATTAATCTGTGTTAGAGAAAGATGAAGTTATTAACGTCTGCCATCTGTCCCAACCTCTGTCAGAAGACGATGAGACCCACACTGAATCCTTTAAGCTGACTGCAGACTACGAGATCGTCATTCAGATGATAAAATGTGTTAGGTAGGTGTCACTTACTATTTTATCATATATAGCTAGGGCTGTGCCGATAAACGATATCATATCGAATCGCGATAGAATGTATTTCAAAAACGATGATAAGCTATTGGCATTTTGACTCGATATGGATTAATTTTAGTCGTAACAGAACGCAGAAATAAACGCAACAACAGTCAGTCAGCGTGCAGCTTTTATCATGCGCGTCAAAAGTACAAAGTCCATTTCATACTGCACTTGGCAAAGAAAACTCGACATGAGGAGGAAAACATTACTGGAAGCGGAAACAAAGGTGAAACTAACCTCGAGTTGTCATCACGCGGTTTATCAAGTGTCTTATTTTTTTTCGCAATCGCAGGTTAAACAAAACAAACTTGAGGCGCAATTGCAAGCGAGTTACTTCGAAACTCAAGCACAAACGTTTTTATATCCATCCTTAACATATCTGCTAACATGAGCTGGTGCTTATGAAACAAACCAGCACTGCCATGTACAGATCGGAGATGTAATGAAGTGAGTTTGTGTGCACATTAAAATATTGAACCTTGTATGTAAGATGCTTGCATGATTAAAGAAATGTACTACAGTTTATGTGAGATGTCTTTAAGGTTCACTGAATACATTGAATGAATCCCAATACTCGAGCAAGACATTATTGCAGCGTTATGTATGTGCGCACTGTGCAGGTGCTGAGCCAATAGCGTTCGAATGTACCAGTAGCGGAGTCCTTTCATTGGTTGAATGTACTGAACGAACACTCCCTTTACTTAACGAGTCAATTGAGTCAAAATGAGACTGAATGAACTGGTACATGTAGTTTATGGCCTAATATCCTCTGTGTTGCAACAGTGCATTAATTTAATTGAATTTTAACTGGTTAAAGGTTAACTTTTGTTAATAAACTGTATTTAAAATAGATTCTTTTAAATACAGTTTTTTAATTAAATATATATCGAAATAAATATCGTTATCGATCAATATAGAAAAAAACTATCTAGTTTACTTTTTTGCCATATCGCCCAGCCCTATATATAGCCTTTAATTCAATAGAAATACTGTCTGGATAAACACAAGGAAGTTTAGGAATACAGCTAAAAGTATTGAAGGACATATATTTACAGCATATGTAAACGTATTGAAGAGTATAAGTAGGAGTAAACATTTTCAAGGGTATGAAAACACTGAAGGTAAACATAGATCTTAACCACAAAATTGGATCACACCGTGCCAGTGTTGAAAAGCTCCAGGATTCAACCTTGAAATAGCATACTTAGTCTCTGGATATTAAACTGGGACACATGAAAGTATTTGCTCATCCAAAAAAACTGCGTTATATACACGCCTGATCATTCTGATCAAATATCAGGCTCGCGTTACCTCACCAGCTGTAGCGAAGAGTTTAACCGTGTATGACACTTATCATCTAGAGCCGCCAGCTCACATCAGCTGAATAAGTGACATTATGGACCCGCGTGAGGTAACTTTACATTTTGCCAGCTCCAGCAGAGAAAACAGTGCAGCCTGTAGAGAAAGCCTTTCTGTTCTGACGCTCAGCGTCTGCAGGGCCGAGCTGGGTTAAAAGTACAGACTTTTTTGTATGAGAGGCCGATTTATTCCCAACTTGATATGTTGTCAACAGAGGCGGAGCTACGGCCTAGGCCCACCCGGATTGACAGCTGGCCCACCCAGTCAGAGCCAAGAAAATTACTTTTTATTTTATTTTAAATATTATTAGATAAAAAAATTTAACCTTAATTCTAAATTTGAATTGTATCAATTACATAAAAACATTTAAATTGTTTGTTTATTAATAATAATATCCATGGGCGTCGCTAACACTATTTATTCGGGGCTCGCCCCGATTGTTTCTAATCTAGCTCCGAATGTTTTGGCCTATAATAATAGGAATTCAGTAACTGGTCGTTTAAAATTCGCTGCTGACGCTGTTGTACACCACGTTGACTGACTGCAGCCACTCTCCCACACGCGCAGAATCTGACACACACACAGGCACGCACGCACATTTCAACCTATCCTAGAACATCACCATGTAGTTGAGCTGCTCGACAAAATAAAATATAACAGTGTGAGGGCAGAGAAGACTACAGAACGGCAATGGCGTGTGTCAAAAAATGAACAAATCTTCTTTCATTTTGGCAGAAGACGAAGAAATGTAACTTTAGTGTGCGAGAACATAAAAGCAGATGAAAATGTAGCCTACACCTAGGCGTAACTCATGATATATAAATCTGGATTATCACAACAAACCCGCACAGTTTTTCGTGATCCTGCTATTAGATAGATAGATCTTAAAACCTCTTACACTCTGTGGCTATTTTAAGGATTTCCGCCTGAATTTAGCCTACCCAAATTGAAAAGCTTCCCATACCCACATGCAGAGGTGTAAATACAAAAGTTTGGTATCATTTTACAGGAACCCTTTGAAGTTACATAAAACACTGTTGAAAGTGATAAAAATGATTGTATATGTTGTCTGTGTTATAATAAACACATAAAAAACAGGCGCTCTTTGAGGTTTTTTTTTACAACCTGCAGTTTGAAAGTATATAATTTAGGCTATGAGGGCTGCAGCTCCCTGAAAACAATTTTATTTATTTCCAGCACATATCAGAAAATTGAGGAAAATGAAATTTGTCTCTATCATAATCCAATCAAGAGTTATTCTATTATAACTGAAGAGAACAACAATCCCCTTTTTATACAATTTCCACATACCAAAATTTGAAGTACCCACATACAGTTGAATAAATGCAATATATTGATGTCATTTTACAGAAAACCCTTTGAAATGACATAAAAAACTGCTGTAAGTGATGGAAATTATTATATATGTTGTCTGTCCTGTGATGAACCATCTAAATACAAGGCAAGTATTTTTTTGTTCTAAAACCTGTCTTTGAAAGTGAATAACTCAGGCCCTGTGCGCTCTGGCTCTGCCCCTCCCTCTGCGCCGGCCAGAAGAATTAAATAAAGTGCGCAAGGCGCAGTGGCTATGTGCAACGGAGAACAAAGATCAGTCATGTAGAAAGTGCAAAAAAGCGCAATAACGATAATAAACTAATAGAAAAAATAGATTCCAAAAACATTTGGATTGGGTAAGTGTACGTTACTTAAGTAAGATTGGGTAAGTAAACGTTACTTATCCAAATCAAGATCATCTCCCTCACTGCGGTCAAGCCAGCCGCGTTTTGAAAATACACGGTCAAGCCAGCCGACGTTTAGGTTCAGATGCGCGCTTATTGAGTGGTTTACGGTACATTACAGGAACACCGCTTGTAAAGCTTTATTTAAATGTAGATGATCCGCGTCTCTTGTCAATAACATATTTCTTGTTTTACGTTTAGAATATCTCGTTTTTGTCGTAATTTATGCAGGTTTTTTTCTCCGAATGTTTGCATTATGATTGCTGTAACGTTATATTGTGAAACCAATGTCTCTGTCTGTATCTTAAATATGTATTATTTTAATGCCTTCTAGACCTTTGTCCTGCAAATAAAACTGTTTATGCAGTTTGCAATTACAGTACCCATGGATTTGAACAGATTTAATTACAGTATGTTTTTTGAAAGCATTTTGTTTGAAAAATATTATTCCAATATAATTGACTATACAAACATTATTTCTCATAAGTAGAAAAAACTGATGGTGGGTTTCTATAGGGGCCATCCCACACTATATGCACACCATATATGGACTTATTTTACTGTAGCGTTTTGGAGAAATACACATTTCTCCACTTCAAATGCCTATAGAAACATTATTTCTAATAAGTAGAAAAAACTGATGATGGATTTCTGTAGGGGCCATCCCACACTATATGCACACCATATATGGACTTATTTTACTGTAGCATTTAGGAGAAATACACATTTTTCCACTTCAAATGCCTAAAGAAACATTATTTCTAATAAGTAGAAAAAACTGATGGTCGGTTTCTGTAGGGGCCATCCTACACTATATGCACACCATATGTGACCCTGGATCACAAAACCAGTCTTAAGTAGCACAGGAACATTTTTAGTAAAAGACAAAAATACATTGTGTGGGTCAAAATTATCGATTTTTATTTTATGCCAAAAATCATGAGGATATTAAGTAAAGATCATGTTCCATGAAGATATTTTGTAAATTTCCTACCTTAAATATATAAAAACTTTATCTTTGTGAGTGGATGGTCTGCCACAGTGCCCCTGATTAACAACTTCAAAGGCAATTTTCTCAATATTTTGATTTTTTTGCGCTCTCAGATTCCTGAGTTTTAAACGGTTGTATCTCAGCCAGATATTGTCCTATTCTAACAACTCATATATCTATAGAAAATTTATTTATTCAGCTTTCAGATTATGTAAAAATCTCAATTTCGAATAATTGACCTATAAGACTGGTTTTGTTGTCCAGGGTCACATATATGGACTTATTTTTCTCATTTTGGAGAAATATGCATTTTTCTACTTCAAAGGCCTGTAGAAAAGTAAAAAGAAAACGTCTTGGTTACGGATGTAACCTCGGTTCCCTTTTTGTCGGTCTCTCGACGTTGTGTCGAACCGACAGAATGGGGTTTGTCTTGAGAACCTATCATCTTCTGAGTATTTAGAAAAGGCCAATGAAAATTGGCAAATGAAATTTGCATGCCAGGCTCCTCCCCGGATGTCCGGGTATAAGAGGGAAGCCGGCGTGCTCATTAATTAACCTTTTGTTCTTCAGAGCCTACGCATCTGATGTGCTTCTCTATGATCTTTGGTGATCATTTTTCTGCTGGAATCTATGACGTGGACAGCGGACGGTCTCTTCCTGCAGTGACTCTCCCCTGGGCGTCTCGGCAGCTCCGGAGGTGTTCGAAAAATTCCTTTCTAAAAGAGCAAATTTCTCCAGCGTGGCATGTCCCGCTGTTCTCATGGGTGCACCACACTCATCGAGGAGGGGGACGGACACGATGCCTGCTTCCAGTACGCTGGGGCAGACGTTGTGGATACATCCTGCCCACACTGCGGGCGGTGATGATTCAGACATTGCATCACGGGTGGCTGTGTTCCCACGGGACTCAGCCACCACCTCGTTTGCTCCCCGTTCCGTTCTGCTACGGCAAGCAGCGAGGGTGATATGAGGATTACTGTGAGCGATAATCCGCCAGCCACTGGCTCACGGACCGTTCACACCTCGTCTCGCTCGTCTGACCGTTCCCCAGGAGACGGTCCGCCGTCTTATTCCTCAATCACATATTCGGACACGATGCGTGATGATGAGATGTCTCTTGCAGCATCGGGGGGTGACGTACTGCCATCCGACTCCGACGATTCCTCGGGCTCCCTCCCTCGGGGGGTCGAGCCCAGGAAGAAGCGGACGTCGAAATGTCAGCCATGCTTTCCCGGGCCGCCGTGAGTGTTGGGTTGCAGTGCCCGCACTGCCTTTCCCGGCGCTCGCGGCTGGCTACATGGCGCCTCGGGTTTGAGCGCGGCTCCAAGCCGCGCCCGCCCCCAGTGCCGTGTTTACCGGAAGTGCATGAGGAACTTAGTAAGACCTGGAACGCCCCTTTCCGGCACGTTTCACGTCAAACAAAGTTCCGTCACCCTCTCTTCCCTCGAGGTTGAGACAGCTGGAGGATACGTCGTTGTCCCCCAGGTGGAGTATGCCCCGGGTGCGGCACCGGTGCGAGGCCATGGGGGGCTGCTCCTACTCCCACGCTATGGCTCGCGGCTCGGCATTGAGAGAGCTCCACGAGGGTAAGACCGACCCAGCGCTTATGCAGGAACTCCGCGCCGCCAC